>NC_056729.1:814711681-814734181 GCF_019279795.1 Protopterus annectens
AACACAGGGCCAATATTGGCATGTTGCTGTGATAACCTCATACATTTACTGTTGTAACAGGGTTTGTTATGACATATATCCTATGAGGGATATGAAGTCAGTAACTCTCATGGCTGTCACCATGTACTGACTGCAGTCCTCACACTATGCTTCTGCAGATCACAGATATGTGCTCTGTGAGTAACACAAGAAACAAAAGGCACCACACACTGCCCCCTCTGCAGATAACCCTGCAGATGGGGGTTTCCTCAGAAACATAGCACTGTCATGACAGGTATTAAAACATGTAGACCAACCATATCCACGCACACCCTGTTAAACCAACCTTACTCCAAATGCAGAATAGCAACACTTACATTCTGTAGTCATGTCAGGCACATTCCCCTCCTGTGTGTTGGCCTGTTTCCACAGTGTATGTTGTTAGAGGTAAATCCACAATCCATCTGTGATGCTGTTTGCCAAACACCACATCTAGGCCCTGCTCACAGTGAATGAAAAGGCCCAACACCAACATGATGTTCCTAGATATTGGAGTGTATTTCCATGCAATTCGCTATGGGAATATTACCACAGCTGTTCCACATGCAATCGGCTAGAGGAGGGCTGCAATTTGTGCAGAGGCCATCAGCTTATCATGAGCATCACTTACAAAACACATGCTGCTGCCTAAGCAAAGCAGGTGTAGTTCACCACATCCACCAGAGAGGAGTGAGAGAGGCAGACAGAGGCAAGGATAAGTCAGGGAGGGGGTGGGAGAGTAAAATCTAAGCATGTTTGTGTCACACCCTTACCAGTACAGGGTATCAATCCCCTGACTGACTATGTATTGGTATCACATGTCTATACAGTTATTTAATGCGCCACATAGCTTACATGTTGAGGAGCTCTCCAAACATATATGTGATGGTGAGTGACATCTGCAGCAGTGATATGGTAGCAATACGGTAGTTGTAGTACACATGCCTGTCCGCATGAACAGGTGTCAGCGTCAACACAGCCACACTCTCTCAGGCATTCACACACATTCACATACTTGGCAGGGTCAGGAATACACTTCCTCACTAGTTAGTTTGCCACAATACAGTACTGTGCAGGTATCACATGCACCACAGGGGTTATCCGGAGGTTATAAGGGCAAATTGTATGTGGAGGTGTTTGACATCAGACAACATGATTCAGTATGCCAATGGGGGTTGTAGTGAGTGTGAATGTGGTCAAAAGCATCATACCCCACACACACACACACAGACACAGGGTGCCAGTACTGACATGTATGTGTGCATTGCTTCATAGGTGCGTAGTGGTTGACTGTGCCAGAAAGCTATACAAGGCTAGGTGAATGGTATACCTTGGCATCAGGCCACATAGCAATGGTCTGCAGTGTGGCTCAGGGGTGTAGTGTCTGGATTGGCCCACACAGGTGAGTATTGTATTCATGATCCAGTCACCTGGGTAGTTATTGTGTGTGGCTATTGCTGTTCAATGCTTGCCATGTATGTGTTCTTTAGTCCATGAAATGGATGATGTCTGGGATGTGCACACGTCCCACATGTATGTACAGTGACATGTGGAACTGTACCTGGGGTGTCTGGCCCATGTTGTGTACACAGATTGTTATAATCAGATGTGCCTGTTCTGGCCTCGTCTGCTGGGAACAGGTAATGTAGAGCAGGTTGACCCTGCACCTACATTGATAGCATGATACAGGTATTCTCTGGTGTCACTGGCATCTGTCCATACAAAGCATGTGCATAAAGCATGGTATGTCCTTTGTGGGCCAAATTTGATGGCATCACAGGTGTTGCAGGCATCCAGTGGGGAGTATAGTGAAGGTACACTGTCTGCATGTATGTGCGTATTTTACAGATGGACAGGGTGCCATTCCCTCTGCCATCCACTGCAATCACACCATGGTTACTATCTGTGGGCAATATGCAGGGTACTACCAACATAGCAGTTGTTGCCTAGGCAAGTGTGTTTGCGTGTGAGACATGGGTTGAGCATGTTCTCTGTGTAATACATGGGTTGCTAACTTTGTTTGCCAGGCCTTGATGTCACATGTAGGGGTATGGATTGCCACCCCAGCCTCTCGGCTATTTCACATCTGTTATCCTTGAAAGGTGGACATTGTGACATATAATAGGGCCACCATATAAGAAATTTGCAAAACCCGCTCCACAATAAGTCCAGTTGTTACACACTCACAGCCACCTTCACACAGGATACAAATGACAAACACAGACACACACTCACACAGACCTGCCATGTCTGGGATTAGAACTCCTACCTAACTAGTTTATTACACTACAGCATTACACAGTTATAGGACGCACCACAGAGATTACTGGAGTACTCCTTCCCCAAAGGTGTATTTCACAGTGAATGACATCAGCAGGCTTGTCAAAGTAGGGCATTTGAATTGTAGTGAGTCTGACTAGACTAAAAAGCCTTGCTCCCTACACAGATAGAGACACATAGATACAAACACACACACACACACACACACACACACACACACACACACACACACACACACACACACACACACACACACACACACACACACACACACACAGTAGCCATGTCTGGGATTAGAACTCCTACCTAACTAGTTTATCACACTACAGCATTACGCATTTATAGGATGCACCATGGAGATTACTGGGCTACACTTTTCCCAAAGGTGTATTTCACAGTGAATGACATCAGCAGGCTTGCCAATGTAAAGCATTTGAATTGTAGTGGGTGTGACTAGCCTAAAAAGCATTGCTCTCTACAAAGACAGAGACACACACACATACACAAAGTTGACATGTCTGGGATTAGAACTCCTACCTAACTAGTTTAGCACACTACAGCATTATGCAGTTTTAGGAAGCACCACAGAGATTACTGGGCTACTCTAGTCCCAAAGGTGTATTTCTAAGTGGATGACATCAGCAGGCTTGTCATAGTATGGCTATGGGGAGGGCAGTGTCTGTGCATGGGCCATAACCCATTCATCTAGAGGTTGACACATCACATGCAGGCACACGCACAGTTATATTTTGCAGGTATGTTCATAGAGCTGCTAGATGACTACTGCCTTGTACAGTCATGTTGCACAGATAGCACTTGCACCACATAGTCTGTAATGCTGACGGATACCAGTGGCTAATTTCTACAGTGAGTGACATTACACATCATGTGGTTGTCGCCATTTGGCTGTGTGCCGGGTGGGACAGGCCTCATGATGGATGGCTCATTGTCACAGTCACTCACTTCCACACATCTATGTATGTCTACTTTTGGCATATTATAGTGTGTTGTCCTCGGGTATATGTCTGTATTCCTATCCAATGTGTGTGCAAAGCATGGCTGGTGCATACTGAGGAGTGTATGCACTAACATCTGCAACTGTCAGATATGTATGGTCCACTGTTCTTTGCAGACATGGGCTTAATTTGTTTAAATGTGTGAGCATACCCAGTGTGAACTTTCAGTATGTTGTTGTCTGACATTGCCTTCATTTCTCTAAGTGTGTGAGCATGCCCAGTATGCCCTTTTGTATTGACTGTGTTGATCCATTCCAGGTAGTTTGTACTCCAGTGCAGACCTTTGTGTTGTACACCTACAGGTAGCAAAGTGTTTCTGCAGGGTATCCGTAGATTGTTTGGCAATATGGGGTCAAACTATGCAAGGCATAGTGTGTACTGTAGGTGACTGTGCCTGTGCTGCTTCTGCTACATGGTACTGGTGTTAGCAGAGGTATTCAGAAATGTGCACTGTTATACACTGTGATGTTTTATGTCCTCGTGTACTGTCAGGTGGACATTCTTCCTCAAAGTGATGTTCTGGGGAACAAGGGTGAATGCAGCTGTGTCTGGTATTGTGGGCAAATGCCTACATATTCATGGAAAGTTATGCCATTCTGGAAGGGGAGCTGCAGACACTTGCTGCTGGGTCTGTGTATCTGGTTCAGCACCTTAGTACAGTGCTGGCAGAGGATACCATACTTGTACATCTATCGATATGAGAGTATGGGCTTATCTTGCTGTGGCAATACCTCACAGTTGTACAGATTCACACAGGTTACCCAGAGCCAAGGGTCATATGTCAGGACATTACCCATATTGTGGTGTAAAGGCAGGTTTGTAGCCACCCATTTATGTGTTTGCAGCCAGGTATAATGTGTGCACACAGCTGTGTGTCGGACCTTGCACATTCCATGCTGCCCATGCTCCCAACCCCCCCCCCCGTATTATTCTATCCTCTTCCATACATTATGCATACATTCTCTGATACTTTCCCTAAGGTTATCAAATCATCACAGCTGTATTTTGGTGTTGGTCCACAGTTCATGCAGTGGGACATGGTGGACATGTTACTGTGGTATGTCCACATGGCCTTGCATATGGCTTATGTGGAGTGTGTTATGTTGTTATTTGGGTGCCCATGACATGGCATGCATTGCCAGTACGTGTGAGTCACAGGCCTTTGGCCTGTGGTTTACTGCTTGGCTGCTGCTGGTGTAATTTTCTAACACTTTGTGTTTTGGACCGTGCGTTGGGTTCTCTACAGTTGGACTCTCCTTTTGGTTTTTAGTTGTTTTTTGTGCTACTTTCCTAGTATGGCGTCTGGGTCTGTTGGTGAGCCAGCCAGTGATTTCCCCAACGCTACACCTGAGCTACTGAAATCTAACCAGCCGGGTTCGAACATTCAAACGATACCTCTTAACCAGCAAGCTGCAGTCACTACACCTAAAGAACGGATCACCACTATTGAAACAGTGGATTTACTCATGAATAAATTAGACTCTATCCTGTTTAGGCTAGAATTACTTGAAAAGGCTCACAGCGTTCCGTCTACTGCAACTAGTACTGTGAACACACTTAATAGTGACAACGCCGCTATTTGCGGCAATAACGCTGCTACAAATGTTTGTAACAAACTATGTGGTACTATTAATGTGCCACACACTGACACTATGTGTAATGCCAGCGGTTTTTCAAATAAAGATTTCGGGCCAGGTTCTGCGGTTGAAAAGGTCCGCGATGCCAATGGAGCTGAACAGCTTTCTTTCAATTTACGTAATACATCCCCCACTACGGAAGGTAACACCGACATGACAGCAGGCTTGGTTGAGGTCAACCAGGCTAGGCAGAGGAGAATTCCAGCCGTCGAGGAGCTGTTATCATCCGGAATGCTGGTTTTGCAACTTGATTCTCAATTTGACAATCAAAACATTCATTTTACGGATAAAACCGTTATACTTGAACCACAATTTGGGTACACTTCTGTTCATAATCGGAAACCACCAGGATGCGACCAAGCTGAAAATATCCACTTCGAAAGGAACAATTCTCACCAGGTTTTAAACACGGTTTCAGTGACTAGCGGTATGCAAAGAGATCAACACTTGGTGAGTTCCAGCACCTTGAATTCAGCTAACATTCTAGATTGGATTAATGTTAATCCTAGTTTTTCCAAAGTACTTCCTGATAATACTGATAAAGATAGTCACAGTGAACCTGACATTTCTATCAATATAAAATCACTGGACAATATTTTATTGAAAGTTAAAAAATTGAAACTTGAAGTTGCTTATTTTAATGAATGTTTAGCAAAGAAAATTGTTCCGAAGGGTTTAAGACACTATCAATACCCAACTGGTTTGCTGATAAATTCATTGTTCCACCAAGATTTATTATGCATGTTTGACAGACATGGTTTTGAATTATTAAATTTGATGATAAAACATTATTCCTTGCAAATTGAAGAATTAAATGCAGAAGCCATTTTATTAGACAATATTATTAGGAGTGACTCTATGTTTGAGCGTTATACACTTGACTACACAAAACTGTTTAAAAATATTGATGATTTCATTTTAAAATCAAAATTGACTAAATTTAAGAAGATAGACAGAGATCTTAAGGCTTATAGGGAAGGGGTTGCGTATCCTAAACCCCCTATAGGCCAGGTATGGAAGAGGAATTCTGCACCTAACCCCAATAGACCCCACCGGCATACACCTAATGAAAGTAATAACGCCTCTACTGCTCCTTGCCTTAACACTAACATTGATACCATTCAGAATGCCGAACAAGGTAGCGATGAGTGTGGGCCCCCTTTTGAACTTCGTAGGAGCGAAAGACTTCAGAACAAGAATAATAATCCTAATTATAATTCTCAGGAGAGTTTTTTAGGGGCAAGACCCAAGGTCCAACGTCAGTGGCAGAATCAAACTTATCAGAGGAGGAACCATCGTTAAGTTTTGATGTTCATTTTAGTGATGAGGAGCAGGTTTCCCCTGTTAGCACTTTTGGTTCTACACTTTCAATGACATTGCATGAAATTGAAGTTAACTCGGAGTATTTGTACAACAAGCCTACCATTAGTACCAATTCATCAGGCGATTTTAAGGTGTTTAATTTCTCCGACATGGAAGTATCTCTTGATATGGCGGACCTTATGGCTAAGGGACTAACTTACGTTCCACATCATCAGACAGATTTTGTGAAGGCGATCACTGACATTAAAACTTTCAATAGGAAATTGAATTTTAGACTCATGATGGGAGGAGGGGCATATTCTGATTGTAACACCCACTTTCATATCCCTAGCACATTCAATCCCCCACTCCATCCACTCCTGTCTATGTTTGAATTAATATGTGAATTGGACATTAGGAACCAAATTAAGCCAAATAAAAATATTATTCCTAATATTTATAAGGAAGAAATGGAAAATGTCCGGAACCTACGTATGAAGAATTTACGTATTTGCAAACCAGACAAAGGTGGAGGGGTAGTTATTTTCGATAACAACGATTATTTTGATCGGATGACATCATTACTTGATAGTCCATCGTACGCTCTGAGTTCTAAGAACGAGATTAATAAAGCATACAAAATCATCCAAGACCATATTGAAGAGATGTACATAGATGGTAGGATTAACCAAGATATGTTCAACTACATGACCACCTCTTATCCCAAGGTTCCATATTTCTTTGGGATACCTAAGATACATAAAAACGTCAACAACCCACCCATGCGTCCATTGATCGATAGTCGTGGATCACCTACTTACGCTTGCGCTAAAGTAGTAGATGGCATTTTGCAAAAATATATTACTTTAGAGACCCACATCTGCAAAGATTCGTGGACATTTCTCTCTAAGATCAACGAGCTTAAGTATGAAGAACACTTCAACTTCCTTACTATCGATGTTAAGGATCTATATACCTGCATACCTCAGGATATAGCAATTGAGTGGGTTGGAGAAAGGTTAACAACCAGAGGAGCAAATAGCCATGACATTTCTTTAGTTGTTGAACTACTTGATTTAACACTACCTAAAAACTTCTTCATGTTCGGTGAAAATTACTATTTGCAAACAGTCGGAGTTGGAATGGGCTCACCTTATGGGGCAAGTGTGGCCAACCTTGTCATGGCTCATTGGGAACAACAATTTATTTTTGAAGAGTCTGAGTATTCTGGCCACCTTGTCTATTACACGCGGTACCTTGACGACATTTTCATATTATTTAATGGAAATGAAGAAGAGGCAGCCTCTTTCATCAGCTTTTTGAATAGTACTACTGAATTTTTGAAGTTTACCTCGACATTCAGTAGCATTCAAATAGCATATCTTGACATCCTTTTAACTAAGGATGTGAATGCTTCTTGTTTTTCATCTAGAATTTATAGAAAACCGACAAATTCCAACACATTTCTGCATTTCACTAGTTGTCATCCTTTTAAGCAGAAACGGGCCGTAATGAAAGGCCAGTTAGTCAGAGCGGCAAGGATCATTAGTAAAGAAGAAGACTTCAACGTAGAATGTGGTACACTAAAAAAGATGTTCCTAAGTAGAGGGTACCCCAATCAACTTGTCGAAGAACTTATAAGTGAAATTAGTACGAAAAGAAATCTTAAGACATATGTACCTTTACTACAGTTGAAGGGGAGAAATGAAGTATCACCGTCTACCAAGATTCTTGACCAACAGAATGATGATATTCATTGTGAAGCAGTGGAACATCTTCCTAGGCTTATAACTACGTTTGCAGTAGACAGTTATATTTTGTGGTCCATTGTTAAGAAAAACTGGCATCTATTTAAAACAGACTCATTAGTATCCGCAAAATTGGGAGGTTTTCCCCTGGTAGTGTACAAAAAAGGTAGGAACCTTAAATCATGGTTCGAGATGAAACCATTACAAACTAGGAGTCCAGGGATGTTCAAATGTCACAACTGCAACTACTGTAGATTTATTGTAGAATCTAATAGATTTGAGGTTAGTAATGAATCATTTAAACTTAAGCATAGATTCACGTGTAACTCCAAGATGGTGGTGTACTTGGCGCAGTGTCAGTTATGCCAAGCTCACTACGTGGGGAAAACTGAACGGAAGCTTAGGGAACGCATATACGAACACCAATATGCTATCAGGAAAGCAAAAACCACTAATGCACTGGCTAAGCATATTTTGGATTTCCCTACACACCATTTTAAATTCATAGCAATTGACCAGGCTCACACTGACATTAGAGGTGGTCCCACTGCGTTAAAACTACTATTTTTAGAACTCCAGTGGCAAATTAGGTTAGAATCTTACCATTCACCTGGTCTTAATGAAGCATGTTCCATAGCCTGCCTTTTAAGTATTCTCAGTCTTAAAAGATAGTAAGCAGTACCAATTTTTATTTCTTTAGTACACACAACTTGGGTATTAACTGTTTAGTTAAATGCTATCTTTTGTATGTATTTGTATTATTTATGAATAATGTTTTGATTTGAATAATAGTTTTTTATATATGTGTCACACATACATTTTAATATTTAGTTGGACATATTGTATGCATTTAATAATTGTTGAGTCCTAGTGTGTTTCATGACTTTTTAGTTTTAGTATTTGTATTTAAGGTTTTGTACCCCAAACAGCATTGCATTCATTACAAGTCAATTATTTAATTGTCTTCAATTAAGCTGTTATGAACAATTAAGTAGAGTGTATAAAGCCTATATGGTTGTCACTTTTTATTCATTCTGATGAAGTTTGCACATTGTTGCAAATGAAAAGCGCTTCATTATTAAACGTGGTTTGGATTTATATCAACTCTTGTGGTTTACTGCTTGGCTGCTGCTGGTGTAATTTTCTAACACTTTGTGTTTTGGACCGTGCGTTGGGTTCTCTACAGTTGGACTCTCCTTTTGGTTTTTAGTTGTTTTTTGTGCTACTTTCCTAGTATAGAGGCCTGTGGGCCATTTGATGATGATGCAGGCCAGCTGTGGAAGGCTGTTGCATTCTGTCAGTCCTACAGTCCCAGACCACCATACAGTATATTCCCCTGGGGTGACAAGGTAGGTGTGCTAGGTGTTCATGCTAATACTTACTATCAGTATTGATCAGGTCGTGTGGATGCTGGCAGTGTGCTACCTACAGCTAGGGACACACCTGCATGGGACACCTGCACTGCATGATGCATTCTTCCGCTATTGCCATATACAGGTGGGGTCAGATTGTACCCATTCCCAACAGCAGGGATACGACCAGAGATGTACCTGTGTGTGGTGTTTGGGTGAGCTGGGTGAATGTGTGCTATGGATACTACTTGCATCTGATGCACAGATATGCATGGGGCATTCCAGTTATGCTGACATGTGCAAGTACATCAGCTGTTTCCCAATACATCAAACCTATCACCTTTGTGATCTGCAAGTGTTCGGGCAGATGACACCAGTATTCCCTACTACAGGCCCAGATAATGTGATGCATACCTGTATGTACAATTCTAAGGGTCTGTCCATTTCACAGTTACACATTATATACTGTATGTCTGGGGTACTTTCACCTGTGTACTGCTTGTAAATCTAGCCCAACAGCCATACCGTGTCAATCTGTCAGATGGTGACACATATTACCACCATACATTTACAATGGCTTACTGCTAGCCTGTGTTATACTGGTGGGAATAGTCTTTGGCTCTGCAGTTGTGAGGACTTGGCCCTGTCATCAACAGTAGTGGGCAATGGCCACCAGGTCATACCTCAACATGCATACATACTGACCACTCTCACACAATATGAAACACAAACCAACCTAACACACACATACCTGCATATTGTGCAAATGCTACAATCTATCCTGCTACCTTGGCCACCTCTGGGCATCTGTGCTTCACTGGTATTATACCTACACATACATGTTACTACATTTCTACATGGGATTGGAGGGGGGCATATCTGACTGTTACTACATGTCTACATAGGATTGGGGGGCACACCTGACTGTTACTGCATGTCTACATAGGATTGGGGGGCACACCTGACTGTTACTACATGTCTACATATGATATGAGAGGGGCACATCTGACTGTTTCTACATTGCCACACAGGATTGGGTTGCATTCTGTCAGTCCTACAGTCCCAGACCACCATACAGTATATTCCCCTGGGGTGACAAGGTAGGTGTGCTAGGTGTTCGTGCTAATACTTACTATCAGTATTGATCAGGTCGTGTGGATGCTGGCAGTGTGCTACCTACAGCTAGGGACACACCTGCATGGGACACCTGCACTGCATGATGCATTCTTCCGCTATTGCCATATACAGGTGGGGTCAGATTGTACCCATTCCCAACAGCAGGGATACAACCAGAGATGTACCTGTGTGTGGTGTTTGGGTGAGCTGGGTGAATGTGTGCTATGGATACTACTTGCATCTGATGCACAGATATGCATGGGGCATTCCAGTTATGCTGACATGTGCAAGTACATCAGCTGTTTCCCAATACATCAAACCTATCACCTTTGTGATCTGCAAGTGTTCGGGCAGATGACACCAGTATTCCCTACTACAGGCCCAGATAATGTGATGCATACCTGTATGTACAATTCTAAGGGTCTGTCCATTTCACAGTTACACATTATATACTGTATGTCGGGGTACTTTGACCTATGTACTGCTTGTAAATCTAGCCCAACAGCCATACCGTGTCAATCTGTCAGATGGTGACACATATTACCACCATACATTTACAATGGCTTACTGCTAGCCTGTGTTATACTGGTGGGAATAGTCTTTGGCTCTGCAGTTGTGAGGACTTGGCCCTGTCATCAACAGTAGTGGGCAATGGCCACCAGGTCATACCTCAACATGCATACATACTGACCACTCTCACACAATATGAAACACAAACCAACCTAACACACACATACCTGCATATTGTGCAAATGCTACAATCTATCCTGCTACCTTGGCCACCTCTGGGCATCTGTGCTCCACTGGTATTATACCTACACATACATGTTACTACATTTCTACATAGGATTGGAGGGGGGCATATCTGACTGTTACTACATGTCTATATAGGATTGGGGGGCACACCTGACTGTTACTGCATGTCTACATAGGATTGGGGGGCACACCTGACTGTTACTACATGTCTACATATGATATGAGAGGGGCACATCTGACTGTTTCTACATTGCCACACAGGATTGGGGGGCACACCTGACTGTTACTACATTTCTACATAGGATTTGGTGAGGGCACACCTGACTGTTACAACATGTGTACATCAGATTGGGGGGCATACTAGACCACTACTATATTTCTAAATAGGTTGGGGGGGCACACCTGACTGTTACTACATTTCTAATTAGGGTTGGGGGGACACATCTGACTGTTTCTACATTTTTACACGGGAATGGGGGAGGGGGCACACCTGACTGTTACTACATTTCTATGCAGGCTTGGGGGAGGGGCACACCTGGCTGTTCTACATTTCTACGCAGGATTGGGGAGGGGGCACACCTGACTGTTACTACATTTCTACGCAAGATTGGGGGAGGGGGCACACCTGACTGTTTCTACATTTCTACATAGGATTGGCGGGTACGCCTGACACTTGTACACATTTGCTATGACTGTACTGGTATGTCAGGTACTCCATTCCATTCTGTATTATAATCTGTCATGCTGACTAGAGGCATATCAGTGTACAACATGGCTTAGTTTTGATTGACCTACATATTAGTTTCTGACTTCCTACCCTTCGGAAATAACATCCCACTGCCTGACTTGATGTAGTCTGTTTGTGTAGGCCTGGGGGGGATTACCCATAGGCATCATTTAGAGGCCTTGGCACAGCCTTTGTTTGTGATTAACTACACCTATCCTGCTGGCTGAGACTGTTGATGGGTATGTAAAACTCCCTGACTGGCATGGGTGTGTCATATGGACACACATGTGGGCAGCACATTTCCTGCAGTGGGTTTTGTCATCATGTGTAGTACTGGCTACTATGGTGACACCAGTATTTGTTACAGATCTCATGCTGCCACTACAGGTGTCTACTATCTGATGGCATTACATTCAGCCACCCAATTCCCTTGCATGATCACATCCATACCATAGCTACAAGTAACAACACATACTACTCCAATGGGCAATTGGTAAGGAGAGCGACTTACCATGTGGGTGTGCCAGTACTGAGGATGGGGCTGGAGGGCTGCCTATGTTGAATGCACATAGTGCATTCCCTATACATGGTTGAGCACAGTTAGTGTCATGTTTGGCATCCCTTTTACTGTATGTGCGAGTCAGAGAGACATGTCATTCTTTGGGCCCCTACTGTGTCAGTGTATATGCTATGCATCGCCTCTTTGCCAAGGCCAGGACATACTGGGCATGCCTTCATCTGCCTACTGGGGCAGGCTCAGGTTGTTCCTTCTCCGAGTCACTCTGTGCCTGTGCAGGACTTGGCATTGGTGGGGGGCTGCATGGCCCTGCCCTGTGCTGTTCCAGCTGCAGCTGTTTCTGCAGGATCATATTGTGTAGCATGGCACATACGATAACAATTTGGGTACATGCAGCTGGTGAGTACTGCAAGGCTCCACCGGATGTGCCCAGGCACCGGAACTGTGACTTGAGCATCCCAAACACATGCTCTATTATGATTCTGGTCTGTGCATGTGCCTCATTATGGAGTTCTTGTTCGGCTGTGTGTGCATTTCTGATGGATGTCATCAGCCATGGCTCCAGTGAGTAACCAGCATCCCCCACTAGGTGACCATAAAGGATGTCCCAATTGGCAAATCTCTGGTACAGCTGTGTCAGATGCCAGATGTGGGAATCGTGATAGCTTCCAGGGCAGCCAGCACACACATTCATTATAATTCCCTGGGCATCGCACATGATCTGGCAGTTGATGGAGGGGAAGCCCTTGTGGTTGATGTAGACCCAACCCCGCTCACTGGGTGGTGCTTTGATGCATATGCGTGTGCAGTCTATAGCACCCACCACCTCAAGGTATGCTGCTATTTGGCGGAAGATACGCATATTGCTGGCCAACACCTCACAGGTGTTGAGGAAATATACGTGCACACCGGCATGTGCTGACATAGCATCCAGGAACTGGTGGAATACCCCGGATGCTGATGCCTGTGAGATCCCCATGATATCCCCAGTTGGGCTTTGGGAGGTAACTGTGGCTAGTATTCATAGGCCTACACATACCTTGATATCCACTGGGATGGGTTCCCCTCTGTTAGTTCTGTGTGCCAGGCATGGCCGGCACAGATCAACAATTTGCTGTAGGAGGTCCTTGTCCACCCTATAACACTCCACTATCTCCAGATCATGTAGCCCCTGGTAGGTTACCCTGGGTCTGTACACCCTTTTCCGTCTCCTCACTGTGGGTTGGTTGACAGCATTTTCATCCTTACCACCCTCAGCCTCTTCCACATTTTGATGTCTGACAGCTGCTGCAGCCCCTATCTTTTTGTTGTTTTTGTTTGTTAAAAGTTCCCCACTTGTATACACTGGTGGTATAGAATATGTGGAAAAAACCAGAAGGAAAGTTGTTTGCATAGTTTATAGTAATGCTCTGAGCTGGGCTGCTGCCTGTGTAATTGGCTGAATCTGATACATTTCACCTGCCAGCTATGCTAGTTCTCCTAGATTGCCTTCCTACTGCTGTTTTCCCTTCCCATTGCCTTCCTGTTTAAGCCCGGGGGTGCGCTGCTCAAACATAGTGCTCAAATGTGCACAGAGCTGCTATTTCGTGGTTTAATTTTTTTTTCTTTAAAACCTGGTGCACAGCGCGCACACACACTTAGGCAATGTAAAGAGTGCTAGGCAGCCTCAGAAACACCCCCTTGCTTAGCTCTGCTAAGCTAAGGGCAAACCCGAGCCACAGGGCTCCAATCCGCTTACAGTATGCCTGACACCCCCCCCCCCCTATGATATCAGCTAAGTCCTAGGTTTGCACCAAGCTATTCCTGCTCTTACACTGTGGGGTGCTGACTAGCATGCAGGGGAAATCTGGGATTCAGTATAATTTCCCTCATTTGCATAGGGTTGCCTGCTGATGCATAGTTACAGGTCCCACACTGAGCCTCCCCCCTTAGCAACCACTATTCACTGGCCATATTGTATTTTGTCTGCCATTGAGTATAATGGCCAAATTGTGATTTTGGTTAGAATGCTTATTGTAGTTTTTTTTTTCTTTTCTTATTTTTCACCCGATCCTGTTTGCTCGCTGCTGCCCTATGCTTAAACAGCCAAGATTGGCTAAAAAAATAAAAGTTGATTTTTTTTTTTATTTTTGCAACTGTTTTCCATGCCAACGACCTTATACTTGGCCATTGGCGTGCTTTCTAAATAATATCTACCCTTTATTTGGACCTGCCATGGCTCCATTTTGTAGTTTGCAGAAATGTACTCCGTTACTGGCGGAGTACATTTCTGCAGATTACACTAGTCCTGCATGGCCAGCTTCCAGCTTCCTGGATCACAAATTCACCTAATTTGCATGGATTCTTCCTGCAAATTGGGTAATTTGCATACAGGGGCTGAGTCTGTGCAGGACTAGTGCAGGAGCGCTCATGCACATCCCTACAGCTTATTCCTGGATTGCATGGCATACATATTGCCTGCTGGAGCTCCTGCACTAGTCCTGCACACCATGCAGGGCTTGCTAAATCTGGGGGAAATTGTCCTACCAGAGACAGGAACACACTGTATCATTGTTATACAGTGTTAAAACATGTTTATTGTGCTGTCCCCTGTGCAGCTTTGGGATTTTCTGACCACTGTCTGATTCATTTGCTTCCTATCTATAAGAGAAAGTTAAAATCTGTTAAACCTGTGATCAATACAATAAGAATGTGGTCTATTGAGGCAAGGCTGAAGCTGCAAACCTGCTTTGATTGTACAGATTGGAGTGTCTTTGAAGATTCTGCTTCTAACTTACATGAACTGGCAGACACAGTAACATCTTACGTCAGCTTCTGTGAAGATATGTTTGTCTCTACTAAGACCTGATTAAAATTTAACAACAGCAAACCCTGGTTTACTGCTAAACTTAAGCAGCTTCATCAAGCCAAGGAAGATGCCTATAGAAGTGGGAACAGAACACTGTTTAGACAGGCAAGGAAGAGACTGACAAAAATTCAAAGTAGCTAAAAAGAACTATTCTGAAAAGCTGAAAAAACAGTTTTTAGCCAATGATCCTGCATTAGTGTGAAAAGGTCTACAAAACATTACAAAATACAGGAAACCATCCCCCTACACTGCAGCTAATTACCAGCAGTCTGATGACATGAATGCTTTTTACTTCAGGTTTGATAAGCCTGAGGCTACAAATGACACTGTTACCAGCTCTGTCAGTGCTTACACTTATATGACCTTCTCTTCCGCACATTCTCACATTCAACCTGCTTTAACTATTTCTGTGGAGGATGTGTATCATTTTTTAAAAGACAGCAGATTAAGAAAGCAGCTGGTACAGATGGGGTTCCACCCTCCTGTTTAAAAACATGTGCTGATCAACTGGCTCTTGTTTTTACTCAGATTTTTAATAAATCATTAGAGCTTTGTGAAGTTCCCTTATGTTTCAAACAAGCCACAATCATTCCATTGCCTAAAAAATCTACTATAACAGGACTAAATGACTACAGCACTGTTGCTTTGACATCAGTGGTCATGAAGACTTTTAAGAGGCTGGTGTTAACTCACTTGAAGTATATTACAGCTCTCTCACTGGACCCCCTTCAGTTTGCTTATCAAAAGAACCGGTCATTGGATGATGCAGTTAATGTGGGTCTGCACTATATCTTGCAACATCTTGACAGCCCAGGGACATATGCAAGGATTCTGTTTGTGGACTTCAGCTCTGCATTTAATAAATAATTCCAGAACTTCTTCACTTGAAACTCTCCCGGCTTTCTGTTCAGGTTTCCACCTGTCAATGGATCAGTTTTCTAACCAATAGGAAACAGCAGGTGAAACTGGGGAAATTTACATCTAGCTATTGCATGATCAATACAAGTGCCCCCCCCCCCAGAGATGTGTACTCTCCCCACTACTATTCTCCCTCTACACTAAAGACTGCCCCTCTAAAGTCCCTTCTGTCAAACTTATTAAATATGCAGATGATACAACTATCATAGGGCTCATCAGGAATGGTGATGAGTCTGCATACAGATGGAAGGTTGAGCAGCTCACCATTTGGTGTAGTCAGAATAATCTGGAACTGAGCACTCTTAAAACTTTGGAGATGACGGTGGACTTTAGGAGTGGTATTACAATATTATCCCCACTCTTTATATTTAATACTGCTGTGTTAGTTGTGGAATCCTTCAAGTTTTTGGGATCTATAATCTGCCAGGACTTGAAGTGGGAGACCAGTGTTGGATCCATCATAAAAAAGGCACAGCAGTGAATTTACTTTCTGTGACAGCTGAGGAAGTTCAACCTCCCACAGGAACTGTTGATTCAGTTCTATACAGCAGTCATTGAGTCTGTTCTCAGCTTATCTATAACAGTGTGGTTTGGATCTCTGTTTAATCATGACAAAAATAGGTTACATCAAATAGTCATGTCTACCGAAAATATCACTGGTGCTAGTTTGCCCTCCTTACAGGACCTGTACTATTTCAGAGTCTTGAAAAGGGCAGGGAAAATCATCACTGACCCTTCACATCCAGGCCACCAACTTTTTGAACTATTACCATCAGCCAGGCATTATAGATTAATACACACCAAAACAAGCAGATATAAGAACATTTTTTCCACAGGCCATCAAGTTCATAAATGGTTAACTCAGCTTATTAGATTGGGGTACTCTTTTCCCCAAGCCTTTGAAGATTTTGCAGTATTGTTTACATATTGTTAATACTTGTTTTTTTCTGAGTTTATTTAAATATTTCTTGTATTTAGTTGCACTTTGCACCTTGTATGTATATGTATCTGTATATGTATATTTACTTTTTTGTCTTGTTCTTAATACTTGCATGTAAGTCATTTGTCTTTTTCTTAATAGTTGTATGTATGTCATTTATGTAATTCATACTTGGAGAGTCATTGAAACCAGAGTCAAATTCCTTGTATGCATGTATACTTGGTCAATAAATGTGATTCTGATTCTGATATGGAAAGAAAGATTACGTGATGTAACTTTTGACGCATTTTAGTTGCTGTGCATTTATTACATTGACAGTGAAGGAAAACAAGGCATATTACTGGCAGGAGTACATATTTACCAGTATAAATGTGAAAAAAAAAGATAACTGATAGAAAAGATAACAGAACAGATGAGGTTTCTGACTTAGAGATTAAACAAAAAGCATTATGTTTGTCTATTGGTAATAGTTGACTGCAGCATAAAACAAAGGGCTGTTAGGCTAATTGTGATAAATGTATCTACTGGCATAAAGCAATGGATGAATTTTCTGAAGGAATTCAAAATATGTTCTCTAAGCATAGACATTGTGATGCTAAGAGATTTTATTTGAGATGCAAGGGTAGAAAAGAAGAAAAAGTTAGCGGTGATGCAAAGAAATATAAAGAAGTTAATCAGGTAAGCATACCTGAAAGTGGAATACATTTTAAAACGAGGTGTCTGAAGACTGAAATCGGGGTTTCTTCCATTCAAATGAGACTAAGTGGATGTCAGAGCAAAAACATTTTTATAATAGAGAAATGTGAGCAGTATTCAGTGAGTATGAATAAATTATTAGGGAAGGGAAAGGAAGTAAGAGGTATATAGGGATAATTTATTATATATTATAAAAACAGAAAATGCTCTTTGAAGAATATAAAAGCATAAAAGCTTTTTTGTAAATGTTTCATCAGAATAGTTAAAATGTTATGAAGAGAAATGTAAATAATTATGTTTGGAGGTCAAAACAGAATGGCTTAAATGCAGATCTACCAACTGTCCTGAATTATTCAGTTTTTACTGAGTTTTGGGGTCCAAATAATGGGGTGTCACTATTCTCGAGTGGCACCCCTTCATTCCCAATTTTTTTTTAATTTTGCTTTCACGCTTTTGGAGCTGATGTCATTACGTACACGATGACATCTGCTCCGTCAGCCTGTCAGAACTTTCTGTTTGAAAGAAATGAAACTGCTTTTACTGCTTAGGTTAACTCCATGAACATGGAAATCTTTCTGTTTGAAAGAAATGAAACTGCAGCTGTTCTGGTATGGAAACTGGTTTAATGACAAACTGACTTTGCTTTTGAAATGTGCTGTTCTGGCAGATAGTTTGCGTTAATTGAACTGACTTTGCTGCTGGTTTTACAGCTCCCAAAGGGAAGGTATGCTTTTGAACTGTGCTGCTGGTTTTACTTAATGATAGTTTGCTTTAAGTAACTGCTTGTGAAGGTATTGTGAACTGAAGTTCTGTGTGTGCGCAGTATGAAAAGTGTTTTGGTTAACTCAGTGTGTTTGCTTGTGAATGTGCTGATAGGTAGTCTGAACAGACTTTTGCTGCTGGTTTTACTGCTTGCAAAGGGAAGGTATTTTGATGCTGGTTTTACTGCTCGCAAAGGGAAGGTATTTTGGTGCTGGTTTTATTGCTCGCAAAGGGAAGGTATTTTACTGCTGGTTTTACTGCTTGTAAAGGGAAGGTATTTTTCTGCTGGTTTTACTGCTCACAAAGGGAAGGCATTTTGCTGCTGCTGGTTTTACTACTTGCAAAGGGAAGGTACTTTGCTGCTGCCAATTTTACCGTTTGCAAAGTGAAGGTATTTTGCTGCTGCTGGTTTTACTGCTCGCAAAGGGAAGGTATTTTGCTGCTGTCAGTTTTACTGCTCACAAAGGGAAAGTATTTTGCTGCTGCCAGTTTTACTGCTTGCAAAGGGAAGGTATTTTACTGCTGTCGGTTTTACTGCTCGCAAAGGGATGGTATTTTGCTGCTGCCGGTTTTACTGCTCGCAAAGGGAAGGCATTTTGCTGCTTCCGGTTTTACTGCTCACAAAGGGAAGGTATTTTGCTGATGGTTTTACTGCCATTATTTCAGAATCATTGCAGAACTCTGTGAAGCTGATTACAGACAGGTTATAAACTGTGACAAGTCGTCACATAATGATGCACAAATACATAGTCATCACTGTTGAGCTTGGGTCAACAGAAGTTAAATGCTAAATGCCCTTTGAGAACCACCTTTCCAGTGACATGTACTTTATTTAAACTTGTGGAAAGCTTCAGAAAAATGAGTAAAAAAACATTAAATGTTTCTCTAGTTCCAAGTGGTCTAACTACCAGAGACTGACTGAAGTCATAAATTATCTTGCTCTTTTAGTAAACAATTTTAAATTTTGGTCAAATTATCCCTTCTTCTCTTTAGACTGACCCATGAACAAAGCTGCTTGTGAAGTTATGTCTCACATGTTTTTGTTCTATTCCTTATTAAACTGTTTTTTCAGGAATTTTGTGGCAAATCACTGAAGGATTGAATTAACTAAATAATTACAGGCGTTTGGATTTCAGACTTCATATTCTTCAGACATAAATGGTAACAATTCCTTGTATTCTAGCAATTTTCTAAGTTTATAAGATCAATATTTGAAATGTGTCCCTATTTTGGGGCTGTATTCCTCCATTATTGGCTTTGACCAGGTTTCCTGTTCAACAAAATTGAGAGCTATGTTGAGAAGTGTGAACTGAATTCTGTATTCCCCCATTATTGGTTTTGTCCACGTTTTTTGTGCTAAGAGGTTGAGAGCTAGGGTGAGAAGTGAGAACTGATTTCACTAAATGATGGCCATTTAAGTTTCAGTCTTCCTGTCTTGCTGGAAACTGCTGATTTGGTGTAGTGGTATATTGCTCTGACTGTAGTGCACAGTGTCCTGGGTTCAAGACTTGGCAGTGAAATTTACGGAGGTAAAGCAGCATTTTATTCTAACAACTTTCCAAAATTATACAAGCAATGTTTAAAATGTGTCCCTGGTTTTTGGCCTTTTGCCTACCCCTCCCCAAAAAAAAAACCTGAAATTGAAAATAAGTGAGAGAAACTGTGCAAGATACCTATATATGTATGTAGCTTACCATCACATGGTCGATCGTCATTTAGATGAAAGTGACAATTGCCAACACAAATAGGCGGAAATCAGAACAAAGGCCAAACAAAGTAGCGAGCAGAGCATTTCAGCAAAGTTTGCTGAAAATGCTCACATCTGCCCATATCTAACAACACTGTTATCAGGGGGCAAGCCCCCCTGCACCCCCTACACCCCCACTTATATATATACAAACTCTGAGATCACACTACAGTGAGGGTAAGGGTACATTTCTCCATCCCCACTATAATGCAATCTGCACCACAATGTTGGAGCTGACAACAGCGGCCGTTCACTTATGTCAGCTTCGACATTGTGGTGATCGCCCTATCGGTTCTGCTAAATGGGTTTTGCACATATTCTGTTAGTCTAAAAGACAATTGAATATGTCATAGTAAACTATATATATATATATATATATGTGTGTGTGTGTGTGTGTGTGTGTGTGTGTGTGTGTGTGTGTGTGTGTGTGTGTGTGTGTGTGTGTATTGTATGTGTAAGTAAACTTGTATGATGGAAATGTTCTGAATTGGGCAGTTTTGCCCTTATTGATTCATGCTTTTGTTTCATTGCCTACTGGAAAAATGTTCAAACAGTAAATTTTAAAATACGCTTGCACTCTAATTTAAGTCTAAGAAATGTGCTGTATTATGCAAGGGATATGATTTAATAAAGTCAGGAAGGTGTATAAAATATCCATGTATGTTTCTTGTTTTGTGTGCAAGCCAGAGGCCTAGGATTTAAACAGCCCAAAGGTAATCTTTATCCACCACTGGCCAGATGCATTTTCTTTGAATGTGGTATAGGTTTTGTTGTTTCAATGAATGTGAGTTTCAAGGGCAGAGAAGTTTTAATGCCCAGTCTATTTTCACTGTGAGACAGTGTTGCTTGGTTTAGCAGATATCTATTAGTGTTTGTGTGCATTGTGCTATAAAATGTAAAAATAAAATCAAATAATCATTGTAGAAGTAAAGCAGTATGCACACATTAGTGTTTATGATAATTGGGGCGAAATAGTCAAGTAATGGAACATTGGAATGGCTGCAGGTGGACTCTGATGCCATATTTTGGTTGTCTGTTCTTCAGTCTGTGTTTGAATGTTGGTATCCCACAATTCCATTGGAGTGGATGGGGTTACTTAATTATGTATGCAAATTTTATGTTAATCAGTGTATATATTTGTACTATTTTTCATGGGCCTTGTCCAGATTTTTGAAGTTTCCAGGTTGAGATGTATGCGTAAATGTTGAAAGGATGCATATATGGAAAAAGTGACAGATGCTTAGAAAGCAAGTGATAGGGACATTGATTAGATAAGGAAGGAAAAGAAATGTATGAAGTAAACAAAATAAAGATAAATTATGCTGTTTCAAGACATTAGCATTTAGTAAAATGGTAGAAAGAAGCTGAGGCACTATACTTAAACCAATGAAAATGGAAGAGAGTGGACTGCAAGAAATAGAAGGGAAGGCA
Source organism: Protopterus annectens (assembly GCF_019279795.1). Classification (NCBI taxonomy): domain Eukaryota; kingdom Metazoa; phylum Chordata; order Ceratodontiformes; family Protopteridae; genus Protopterus; species Protopterus annectens. The sequence continues at coordinate 814,733,493 of NC_056729.1, forward strand.
TAATGATATGTTTGTTGGAAACTGTGAGGGATAGGAAAGTAAGAGAAATAAGAAAATAAACATTAAATGCACAATGCATAAAAGAGAAGACAGCAATAACATTATACTAGAAAATGCAATTGCAACTGAAGAACCAGTATAATATAAGTTTCCCTCCACACGGTTTAAATAGTATTTCAGAACCTTTCTGACACCAGCTAATAGTTTCTCTGTATGAACTTTTAAATCTCCTACCATGCTAAAGCTGGAAGCAACTAAATAGGTGAGGATAACTAGAATGGGGTAAGACTCTGACATTACAGGTCAATGAATATTAATTGTGATCAAGCAACAGATGGGGTCATTCACTTTCATCAACAGAATGCATCAGTACCCAGTCATTGTACTTACCTCATGGACTGCATGCATCCCATCCTTTAAACACATCATAACTGGCTAGAACACTCCTAGAACAACTTTGGTATAAGCAAATGAATAAAGAAAGGGGGGGTCATTGGTGTGCTAGGCCCACAGAAGTCATCGGGTTCTAGATGCTCTGAGGTGCATCTTAAGTACATTTTTATAGATCCAGTGATAACCAGAACAAAAATTATAACTAAGGAAAGAAATTCAGTCTTGTTTTTTCATTCATGAAAAAAAAAAGTTGTTTCTAAAGTTTAATATTCAAAGCTAATGAAATGCTATGCTTG
>NC_056729.1:814736681-814872575 GCF_019279795.1 Protopterus annectens
CTACTTCAAATAAAAAACTTCATAGCAGTAAATTAAAACAAAATAAATCAATCTAGATATGTATCTACTTCAAAACAATCATACAAATTATAATTGTATTTCAGGTCATATTACAATCAATTTTCCCAAGTATCTCTATAACATTTAACCAGGACTTGTGATATGAAGTGACTCCATCAGTTCTCATATTGATTGTAGATAATTCCAGTTAAGAAACATTAAGTGCAATATTCATCAAATTCTTTAAATGAAGAAGTCTTACTTTTCCAGTTCATAGTAATTACTTTACATGCAATGGCTAGTAAAGTCCATAAAACTAAATATTTAGATCTGGGAACACATTTAGGTATTGAAAGATTAAACAAAATCGAAGATTGTTAATTGAAATTTGTCATTAGCAACAGTCTGCAAGAAAACATTCAGCATACAAATCAATAAACTCCATGTAGGGCTCATGTAGAGCCTACACAGAGTGTTATCAGGTACATGAAGTTGTGCCTGTTGCTGTGCATGCAATGCATTTTAATAAATCGTCACGCACTTAAACAACATTTTGCTGCATGCAGCAATTCATCTAGTGGCAAAACCTCTTAATGAATGCAGATAGCATTCCCGTGTAAGGTTGCTATCTGCGAAAGTTTGATCGTCGTCAATTGTTGAGTGACAGCATCACAATTTCTTTTCATTTATTCTATATACATAAAGATTATTATTAATTATTATTGTACATGTAATTGTTTTCTGTTCTCTCTTTTTTTTTATTTGTTTTTCCCATGTTTGCATGATATGCTCTTTACCGCAAAGGTTTTGGCTATGCTTATCTCGTTTGTGCAACTGGACCACCCATGTACCAGACATGATCCAGACAGCCAAAAATAGAAACCGGATGCATTTCATTAATACCACTGTGCATCATGCAAGCCCATTAAGCAACACTGTGCTGCAGCTGACAACGCCAAGTTTGAATACAAATACATGGGATCTCATAACAAATCTTGTGGCAACAGGTGCTAAGTCTAGCACTGTAGTGCAGATAGTTCTGGGTGCAAACTTTTCCTTTACTGTTGTGACATTGCAGATTATACAAATAAAGTGCTACATAGAGAAGTGTTTCTCAACCTTTTTGTGGCAAGAGCTGCAAGTTTTGGACTTCTATGCACACGTTCCTGGGCTGAAAAATGGCATATTCCATACAATTTTACTCTTGTTCCACATCACATTATATTTACTCTCATTTATAATACCTGACATAGTTGTGCTGATATGAATATGTGTATGTATGAGGGTTGAGACACTAATACTGTGTCACTTATTTACCTATTTATATGAGTATTATGCATATATTATCAAAAGAATTACTGTGGGTATAATCTGTACAAAGTTCATGAAAATATATTTCAGCTATCCCAGTTGAATGATGGAGGTACACAAGTAACTGTATATGACATAACTTTGGAATTGCATTGCTTGCCGCTGTTGTGCTACACATACCATCAAACAAACAGATGCATCATGTCTTACCATGGTAAGCAGGGCATAACTTTTTCAAATGTAGCAAAAAACATACAGTGTGCACTCTCAATAAGCGTAATATATGTAATTAGTGAGAAAACATGATCTTTAAAGTGGAATTGGTGGGAAATGTTCGTTATACATTGAGCTTTATCTTTAGGAGACATGACTGATGTTTTTGAAGTGGATGTGTGCTTCTGAGCGCAACATTGGGGTATTCAGAAGTCCAAATTTTTTGTTGGGCTCCTAATTAAGGAAAATGGCCCACAAATTTTGCAGGGTGACTTTTCAGACTCTCAGTATAAGTCTAAAGTTGGAACAGTGTGGCTAAGATTTTGACCAGTGTGACAGGTATCACATGCACTGGCATACAATGTTGTCATCACTTTAACGATCTCCGTAGGATAAAGTGAGATACTCTTGATCAGTGGCTCAAGGAATGTCGAGCAGAGAACACTCCACAGATGTGTATGTATGGATTGCATTGACTAATTGTAAAAGTTAAAGTGGAATATAGTCAAGACTGGTATTCATAATGGCATTCTGTTTTTTTTTTTTGTTTGTTTGTTTGTTTTTCCACAGCTGCTGAAGAACAGGCCTCGATTGTGAGGTCCCATGGAACACAGCTGGCAAGGATGAGAGAACCATGAGGAATGTATGCATAAATATAAAAACTACTGTTATTGTAGCTTTAACAGTTAAAGGTGGCTTAGTTGTTATTTCATACAGTTGCATAAAATTGAGCATGTATATCTCAACTGTAAAAGAACATGTGCATGCATTAGTCTGTAGCATAGCTCTCAACTGCCCAGATTTTTGTTGAATGTCCAGATATTTGCCTCACTTTTTTGGTCTGTTCTCATAAAATTTGTGGTTTTTTGGTAAATCATTGAGGATTCAAGTCACTAGATAATGAGTGTCAGAATGTATGTTAACACAAATCATATTATTCTAGCAACTTTCCATTTTTGTAAGAACAATATTTAAACCATGTCCCTATTTTTGGGACATTGTCACCCTATTATTTTATGATCTGTCCAGATTTCCTGCTCTAAGAGGTTGACAGGTATGGTCTGTAGCACAAAGCAACAGTTCCACATTCTCAAATAACAGTAAGCATGACTCTATAAGGTGTAAAAGGAAAGTGTGCATGCAGTAGTCTGTAGTCCAAAAGAAAAGTACAGTATTACAGTAGTCAGTGGTTGTGGGTTTAAATTCCACACTTCCCAAATGAAAAAAAAGGACTGTTTACAATACTGTTATGTTTTCATCATTAAATATACAATAGTGTTACATGTTCATCATTATAGCATGTTAAGTCCAAACATCTATACCTGTGGCTTGAAAATCCTGCTGTCAAGTGTAATCAGTATAAATGGAACATGCATATGTACAATCTATGCACACATGAATGATTGTTGGCTGCGATATGGTCTGTACTGTAGTTTGTATCTGTTAAAAACAGGGTAGTATTCAAAGTAATAAATGAATTTCTTAGCAGTTGGCAGTGTTAAAAGTAACAGAATAGAGTGAAGTAATTGTGGAAAGTATTGTATATTAACTGTGAACTTCTAACACTAACAACTCTTACGAAAATAACTTTTCCACTGTTAAGACAACCAAGCTCATATTACATGCACAGTATATTACTGATTGCATCAAGCAATCATGGATAATTGCATATATTGTACATATGCATGATCCAATTATACTGATGGCACTTTACGGCAGACTATTCTGTAATACTGAACTGTTGCTTTTGTCTACAGACTAATGCATGCATACTTTTCTTTTGCAGTTGTCAGATGCATACTCAATGCGATACAAGTGTTTAATTAACACAGAAAGCTGACTTTACTTTTAATACTACAGTAACAGTACTGTTTGGATGCATACGTACCACATGCATCTTGGCATCCATGCCAGTCTTGCTTCATAGGTTTGCTGATTCAGTGTTTTATCTGTAGAGGCTGTGGAAAATGCAAAACAGAACAGAATACCATTAAGAATACCAATCATTAATAAATGCAGCTTCTAACTCTTACAAATAGTGCCTGTAAGTGATACTTACACATCTGTGGAGTGCTGCCAGTCCCACGTTCCTTGATCCAACTGTCAAGGGTATCCATTTTCCTCATCCTGAGGTCTATGCAGTGATTTCTGTATTGCTCACCAGTGACAGGGATACTGGTAGCACTGGTCAAAGCCCAGGCCAAACTATTCCATGCATTATAATCTGATACAAGGACTCCTGAACACCCCACTTTTAAGCACAAAATCTCAAAACATCTCCTTGAACACTAGCCATGTCTATTACACATCAAAAGCAATCTACAATGATGTTTCCCCCCAATTCCAGTTCTCGCAGATACCAAGACTGTGCACTTTTGGATTTTTCAACATTTGAAAATGGTGCACGTTAATACCATTGTGCAAACGCAGACAATGTGTGTGCGCAATTGTAACCAATTCAGAGATGGCAACCAGTACAGAGATGAATACATAAATACATAACTAACACAATATTAGTGCATCAGCCCTCAGAAATATAAACATTATATAAGATACACTAGGTCAACTTCAATAAGTGAGAGTGACTATAATCTGAAGTGGAACAGCATTAAAACAGAATGAAATATGCTGAACTCGAACCCTGGACCTTATGTATAGTAGTCCTATACTTAAAGCTGTTGTCACAAAAAGATTAAGAAAACACTTGTCTACATTTAATTTCATTGCTATATACTGCAATGTTACAACAGTAAAATAAAGGCTGCAAACCTTGAAGTAGAACCTAGGACCATCTAGACTTCAGCATAAGGCAACATCTGCAACCACAGGCTAAGTTATATGACAATCTCTTACATTATTATTAATTGTGAGGTTCACGCTGTTAAACACAGTGCAGTGGCGCTTAATAGGTTTGTGCCAGCACAATTACATTAATAGAATGCATCCAATCTCTATTTTTAGATGTCTAGATCCTGACTGCTACCTGGGTGGTCCAATTGTCCAGTTTGTGCAATGTGCACTGCTGCTGTGTGTGCACACCAGTTGAGCATCTGTGCTAAGCGCAGCAACACACAAACAGTGGCCCAAAAGTTAAGAGAAAAAAACAAGTAAAAACAGGTCGAAACAGAAACCATTGTATGACATATACAGTAGTATATGTTAGTATACATGAGATATGTCTACATAGGTCTGGATTCCAAATAACCATACAATGCACATTCAGAACACAGGATGGGTATCTTAACCCTGTTTTTCACAAAAAACCCTTTGCAGCAAACAGCAACACTCATTCAGCACACAAACAAATTAAGCAAAATGTAGTTATATCAAAACATTGCATTAGTTGTACATTTAGTGAAATGTTTATCTGTGCACATATTGCACTTAGTGATTACACACCCTGTTATGATTATTGCTTGCAAATATACAGCAATGTTTTACCTTTCTCTGGTTCTTAGTCATTTAGCAGTTATCTGATCAGTACTCTGAGGCATACAGTGTGTAAACCATTTGATATCATTGCACTTACAATGTCAAAGGATGGGAATAATATGATATGCAGTTTATAACTAATGAAAGCCAGGTTGGATGGCACAAACAAGCGTAGACTGCTCTTTTGGGGGTGGTGGAGCAAAGGTGTGTTCCTGCTATGGCACAGACAAGAATATGTTTCTCTGGTTACCCTGTTTGTTTGGTATCCTGCCTGCTTGATTTAGTGAGGGTTGTGAAGTCAGAAAATGCAGTGTGTATCCTTACTGCCAAACATTTCTCTGTAATTTTTTGGATTCAAAACAAATAAGCAAGAAGTGAAATAAAAACACAAAACAAACAGCCTTCTAGGTTGGTAAAAATCCTTTCCTGGTGTCCCCTGATACCTCGGCTGAAAAGCCTTCAAGGGATAATTAACACACCAGAAACATGGTACTTATATATCAAATTCATCAACAATTAATTAAAGTAACACCCAAAAATTACAAGCGATAAACCAAATTTAAAGTGATACACAGATTTACATAACAAACATCCATACTGCCCCACATATTTCCTAAATGCATAATCAAATTTAAACATTCAAATTAACCTCCAAGTTGAGACCTGAAGGAAATAATGTATTCAAATTAATGATGAACCTGGTTTCTGAAGCCAGTAACTTATCCCTGTATAATTCCCCATGTTGATACATGGGCTTGGCTAGTAAACTAAAAAATAAAGAAGAACTGGAACCCCCATGGTATGTGCAAAAATGATAGGAAACTGGGCTGTCTAATCTCCTATGCCCCCAGATGCTCCAAAATGTGTTTTTTGACTTGTCTTTTAGTCTTACAGCATACCACTTACTCGGAGAACAGCCACATCCCACAATATAGACCACTCCACTAGAATGACAGGTAAAACTCTACGTGACTTTATATACTCTGTCATTAATCTTATTACCATGTAAATTCCTAACCCTGGGACAAACTTTGCATTTGGAACAAGGGAAAGATCCCACCCAACAACCACTGCCTACCTTATTGTTCTTCCTGTTAAGCAACTGCTTCAGATTCAAAAATCTTCTGTGTGAAAAAATTATATTTTCTGGAAACACTCCTTTAGTCATATCCCCTTGCACAACTATGGGCCAAAACTTCCTAACTAAATTCATTAGTATATCAGAAAAGGGAGAAAACCTACTGACAAAAACAATCTGTCAGCTTCCTCTTTGTGAACCCATTCCTGTTTGTTACTTCTCATACCAGAGTATTTTTTTCCCAGTACAAAAGTATGGTAAAGTAGGAGTATGAATTTAAGCTCCTAGGTGGTGAGTCAGTGTGCTATGCCTTGTCTCCTAGCCAAGGCAAGGACATACTGAGCACACCTATGCCTGCCTACAACCACAACAGCTGCTGGTTCCTTCTCTGACTCCTCATTGGACTGTGGCTGTAGTGACCTTGGCATTTTGAGGAGGATGTGTTCCCCTTTCCCTTGTTGATCCTGCTGCGGCTGTTTCCACAAGATTAACTTGGGTAGCATAGCACATAGTATGAGCATTGTGGGACATGTCAGTGAATTGTAATGGAGGCCTTGGCCAGATGTATGTCAACACTGGAACTGTGAATGCAGCAGCTCAAAAACATGCTGTATGACATTACAGATTGGCCAGTGTGCTTCATTAAGGTGTCCGTGTGTGTATGTGTGTGTGTGTGTGTGTGTGTGTGTGTGTGTGTGTGTGTGTGTGTGTGTGTGTGTGTGTGTGTGTGTGTGTGTGTCTGCATTTAGGATGGGTTTCATCAGCCATGACTCCAGGGCATATCAGGCATCCACATCTAAATGAGCCTGTAGGATATCCCCATAGCAGACATATGGTGCAGTTGAGGTTTGTGGTATATATGGGAGTCATGTTAACTGTCAGGGTTGACAGCACACACTTTCAAAATGATTCCTTTGCCATTGCACATAACTTGGCAGTTGATTGAGAAGTAGACCTTATGGTTAGTGTAGACCCTACCCTGCTCCCAAGGTGTTGTTTTCATGTGTACATGACTGCAATGTATATTGCACATTACTTCACAATAGTAGTCTACATGGTACAATTGTTGCATTCTTGTGGCCCTCCCCTCAGAACTAGTGAATATATGTGCTCTCTGGCATGTTGAAGCATAGCATGCATGATTTTTTGGAAGATCCTGGATGCTGATGCCTGTGACACACCAAGCATGTCCCCTGTTAGCCTCTGAAAAGTACTTGTTATGATTCTAAGTTAAACACATACCTTAGTTTCCACTGGGATGGGTTCCCTGCATTTGCTCTGGCTCTGAGTCAAGGCTGCCAGAGGTCAGACAGTTCCTGTACTGTATCCCTGGCCTGCAAAGTCTTTGCCTTCTCTGCCTATGCCTATTGGCAGCAGCAGTAGCATTGGCTTCGGCCTGTAGCACAGACAAATGTATTAAAGATGCAGCATTTACTAACAATCTGTCTGTGTTTACTTTGTGTCTGTATGCCATTAATTTCAAAATCTGCATAAAGGACAGCATGGGGTCTACATGGATGCTTTATATCTTGCTGACTAGCTCCACCAGATTGGTTGATTAGTTTGCAATTCATCTGGTTATGCTGTAATTAGCATCTCTGAAGCACATAAAAAGACAGATGCAATCCATTACTAATGTACTCCATTATTAAAAGGCAAATGTGTAGCTAGCCAAACTGATGTTGATGAGAGTTATTGCATTGTTTAACTCAGTGTGATATTTCTTTGGAACAGCATATCTCTACAGAGAAGTATTGAACAACAGCAGCTGTGTACCAGTTTTGTTACCTGTATAATGCAAATGCTGGAATGCATTTAAGAATAATGTGTAGTAAATCTGTATGAATTACTTAGCAGTGTAATCATGACATGGCCCTGCTTGTCATTTCAGAGGTACAGAGGATGTAGAAGAGCTGAAAATATAATGCTGTGTGATAACTATGTACACATGTTTCATGGAAAAGTCCTTTGATAGCACTTTTAGCATTTCAAAGTTGTTTGGTTAGCCCAATTGGTCATTAGCCTGTTAATTTGTTTGGTGGGTGACAAAGATGAGTTTCTTCTATGGCACAAACAAAGATATGTTTCTCCTGTTACTCTCCTTATTTTGTATCCTCCATCTTGTTATTTTTGGTCATATGCTGACTGTTTCATGTTTAGCCAGGGGGGAATACTAGCAGCCTTCCTTTACTGCTTTACCTGTAAATAGAAATTTGCACTGATGTGATCCATATATGTATTATCATTTTTTGTTGTCTTTTAGGACACAAAATGTTTGACATAGGTCCCCATTTACCAAGGCAGAGCATGACCTCATGCTTTAGGCCTTAAGGCAACATCATGCAGTACTGCTTGCTAGGGGGCGGGCCAATATGGCTGAGCATACCGCTCTTTGGAATGAGTTAGTCTGTAACATGAATTCTGTTGGTTGACAGAGTCGCACCTATGAGCAGGTGCATCATAGAGCCCCAGATATGGTTACTGCTGCAAGGAAACATGCAGCTGCAGTGGCACATGATTGCCAGATCACTGGTAGTGGGCCTGCTGCAGAATCTCTTCTCACTGCCACTGAGGAATTCCTGGTGAACATTGCCACTCAGGACAGCTCCCAGCAATTGATACAATATGTTCTGGACATGAGCACCAATCCTACTTCTCAAGAGGAGCTTCCAGGTATGCTTTGTTAGATTATCATTAGAATACTGTGGAATTCTGAAATATTTTCAATTGTTTCTATGTCTATTTTAGTTGTTTTTTGGGTCGGGTATTTAAGATTGTATTTTGAAGTTGTAATTCACATTCTTGCTGACATTTGAGTTACTGCAGATATAGATGAATAAATGTATTACCCCCTGTTTTACTGGTAAATGTGTTGCCATTGCCTCTTCCTGTACTTATTTCTTGACTGTCAAGAATGCAGAGACATAGGCCTTCTGCAGTTGGTAAGCATAATACATTTATGTCAGTACTGTAGATAAATTTCAAGATATCTTATAATGTGTCCTCTCAGGCCTACTGTATGTATTGTTGTAATGTCTGTAATAGTGGCAGCAGTGTAAATTGATTAGCATATATTGCAGCATAGTAGTGCAGGTATTACTGTATTCCTGTGTTTCTTCCTTTTATCACAGATGATCATCGAAGTGGTTCTGTAGCCCCTGCGCCATCTGATGTCAGTGTCTAATCAGACTCTGATGGTGACGGTCACCAAAGTCAAGCACAGATAGGGGGTGCAAAGAGTGAATCTGACAAAGCAGTTCACAGCAAGCGATCTCCCTCATTTTCCCCATACACAGCCAGTACACCTACGCATCCCCAGTCAACTGAGGCCACAGATACTGGACAGATGGAGGCTGAGGACACTGACCAGGGAAGTGTGGCTACTGTGGTTTCAGGGCCTGTTGATTCTGGTTGTAGCCAAACTGTTGATGAGGTGCCACACAGGAGGCTTGATAGAGTGCTCAGAGGAGGCCTGCTGTCCCTCCGTCACCTGGTGTACATGTCTCCTCACATGTAACTCAACATATGTTTAGGGCCATCATGGAGGCACAGACACATTCAAAAAGGCAGTACAGACAAATTCACAGGGTTTTAAATGTGATACACTATGACATTTATGACTGCCTTCACTGTGTTGTTGATTCCATGAATCGGATGAATAACACATCGGAGCAAGGTGAGTCTGTGATGGAGCATGGAATATCTGTCATGGAAAGTAAATTATCTGTGATGGAACATCTGCTGGGAGGGGAATGTCGGCCTCATGGGTGTAGGTCAGCAACTACATCTGCTGTGAGCCACCGTGGTCATGCCCGGTCACACTACTATAGGGGCAGTACTTCTACTGCTCCATTAGGCAGTGTGTGTTGTCCACATACAGACATGGCAGGCTATGGGGTTGAGGTCCTTGACATTCCCGTGAAGAGAGCGCATCCAGCAGGCATCAGTCAGTCACCTTCAGATAATAGCCCTGCCTCTGACTTTGGCCATGGAGATGCCAGTGCATCTCCTGGCAGAGCCAGTTCTCATGGTCAGGAGCAACAACAATGAAGTGTCAACTCTACCATGCACAGCTCACAGCTGTCCAACACACAGACACATAGAGCTAGCAATAAGATTGACTGTGCTCATGCAGACACTCACACATCAATGTGACATTGAGGGAACCTACAAACACACACACATTTTCATTGTCCATCTTGCCTGCTTCCTTTGCTTTCTCACATACATTCACATATCTTTTGTGTCAGCCTAGGCCTCCTGCACCCCCACATAACACCCTGTGCAAGTGATGATAACTGTGCCATACCCTGTCTTCTATCATTTGGATTCAGGGATAATGAAACTATGTGTCTGATGCACAGGGTGACTATTTACATAAATGATGATTACATCTTCATGCGTTTTGTTGAACTGATGATTACTTCTGTCAGTTATATTGCAATTGGCCAGTTATACAGATACTAAAATCACCATTTCACTACTTTATAGTGGATGCTCTTGTAAAGGTAGTGAAGTTAACAACTGACATTTTATCTGTAATGATTTTTATTACAGAGTTATAGTGCACATCAGAAGTAGCAACATCAGATTCAGATCTGAGTATTGTATGTCAGCACTGTAGTTAAATCTCATCAAAACAATAATACAGTATAATCGTATTTCTGCCATTTACATCACCATAGCTTCACAGGTACATAGGATGTTACTAGGCTATTGACCTGATGGTGTTTAGAAGCCTAGTTGTTAAATCACAATATAATAGTCAATAACAGATATCATGTATGGCCAAGATTTGCCTGGCAAGGATTACCCTTGTCCAGGTGAGAAGCAGGGGCATTCCAGGGCAGATATTAACAGTGTCACATCAAGTCATCTGGGCTGTGATGAAAATGTGTCATGGAGGTGCTCTGCTTGACATGGTTTTGAAGGCTATTCCTGAGTAGTGGCAACCTATGGCAGATGTATGTGTCTCTCCAGCATGTCTTATTTATATCAGTCTACATGGAGGGCCCTGGAACGGGTGACTGTATTTCCATTTAACATATGTAGGGGCAGCATTTCCATCACAATTGGGTCAGAGATAGCTCTGTAAGGTATACATAAATTACCTTGATGCAGTCTATATCATACTGAGTACAGTAACAGCCACTTCAGTATGTCCATATAAGACACATGTTTGACACTGATTTTTATAACTTAGAAATCTATGAGGTCTGTCAAGTTTCTGCAGGTGTCTGTTACACTACATAGCAAAGGGAGCATTACATGCATGAATAGTCTTGAAGATGGATGACTATAGGAGATTTAGAACCTAATGTGATAGTGTTGCATTGCCTTTGTTAATCTAATGTGACATGTAGAAAACTTTACTCACTACAGTAGACACGTTGCAATCTACTTGTGTTCCCAGATCTATCAATACAGAATAGGTGATTAGGATATTCAGGGTTATGTCATAATAAGCTGGAACTTTCTTAATACCAAAGGAAATGATGATGCATTTATCTGATGCTCATTGAACAGCACAGATTTATCATTAGTCTGCGTAAGCCCTTTTTGATTCAATGATAGCACCTAAGCTGCATTCAACCACAAACTTCCGTAACCACAGGCATTCTGTTGTGGTCTGGACTTCTGAAAAGTACATGGCAAACATAAATGGCCACAGCACTGAGACTTGTGGTAACCCATGGCTGATGGTTCTGCTGTTAGAGTTGATGTCTCCCACTTTGAATGAGTGTGTTGGTTTGAGAGCCAGTTTGCAACCCACTTGACAACATACAAGTTGATATTCACCTGGGTTAGTTTCTCACTGATACACACACATATGTGATAGTGTGGAAGGCCTTGGTTAATTCAAGATAGGCAAAGTCAAAGTTAGACAAACTCAAGGTTGTGCACACATGCTATGTCTCTGGTCACTTTATTGAATACCACCAGATTTAGCTTGCACGACCTACCCTTGAAAAAACCAAGGTGGAACATATGTAGTGTTTGGAGGTCAACTTTGTTCTTTATCTGACATCCATGAAAATCCATTACATTTCCTTACAATCGAGGCTGGTTAAACGTAAAGGGCTATAAGTACATGTGTATGTTGCTGATCCAGCCTTGTGTAAGGAAAACATTGGTTGGTGATTTCAAATCTGCATTGATAAAGGCAGTACTCAGACTGTGGCTAAATAGGGTGCCTAGTGCAGTAATTCACTGTTTAAGAACATTAAGAACACATGCCAGAATGCCATCTGGTCCCATGGGGGCTGTGTTCCTAGTCTTGAACTGATTACTTGCTGTTTGTAGATGCAGGTTGGAGGTGATGTTGAAGACATGTTTCATGTTTTGTGGTAAGGTTGGGGGCTTAATTTTTAGCCAAGCCTTCTGCTAGCAGGTTTTCAATTTACACTGTATCAGTGTGTGCAATACCATCCACAATTAGTTCAGCACACATCTGAGTTATACCTTTCAGGTTGCAGATGTAGCAGAAAAAAGGCTTATGATTATCCTTGGCTATGGTTTCTACATATTTGCCATAGCTGCTCTGTGAGGATTTTACAGGGTGTCTTATTTGCTTGTCCAAGGTCATCTTCCTGTTCAGGATTCCCATGTTTGTATTTGTAGACATCAGCTTTGTTCATTTACTGTATACTCAAGTTATGTCAGATATCCATTAGCATAGTTTGTATTTTCATGAGGATCTTTCTTTGATCATATCAGGTATGTCTGTGTCTATACATTTCTGTAGATGTTTATCCAGGGCATCAGGATATATCTTACTATAGCTGGCAATGTTCTCTGTAGAAACTGGAGTTTGGACATAGATTATACCATCCCTTAGGAGGGTATAGTTGCCTTGAAAGATGCATTTTCAGCTGATGTCTCATTTTTGCAATTCTGTACCTATTGTTAATTCTAAAAATACTGCATTATGGTTGGATTTAAACTATGCAGGCTGTACACATAATAGGTTCATAGGTTCACACTAGGCTATCTGCCCTAGGGCATTTATAAGCCTAGCCAGAGTGTTTTTGGCTTTTGCCACCCATTTTAAATGAATTTTGCTATGCCCTTTTCGAGGTTAGTATACTGTGCCTCTGTCTAACAGTGACACAGAAGTGATACCCGGGGTAAACCTATGATCTCCCATCCACTCATCAAGATTCCTCTTGAAGAGAGTCAATGAGGGACTCTGCCTAACCTGGACTGGGATTTTATTCCAGAGTAAAGGGAGCCTCTGGGTTATGAATCTGTCCCTTCAGCATGTCCTATTTATTTCAGTGCTGAGGTTCAAGTCTCTTGAGCAAGTAGCTCGATGGCATTTGGATTTTCTGAGGTGCAGCATGTCCATTAATTCCGGGTTGGACATGGCTTTATACATCAGGCACAGATTGCCTCTGAGCAGGCGGTATGCCACTGAGTAGAGCGGGAGTTTCTTTAACCGGGCAGCATATGGCATCAGTTTGAGCCCTTTGATCCTCTTGGTGAGGTACTTTTGGGGTGTTTCCAGTTGCTGCAGGTGTTTGGTAAGGTAGATCCCAAAAGGGGCATTGTACTCAATTATGGGCCTGATGAGGGATGAGTAAAGAGGCACGATGACCTCCCCTGATCTAGATGTGAATCCCTTCATGATTAGGTGGGCTATATAAAATGTTTTTATAACCACTTTGGCCACGTGGGTTTCAAATGAGAGATTGCTATCAACTTGGGTCCTCAGGTCCCTAATTACTTCTTCCGTACTTAATGGATTACCACCTATGTGGTAATTTGTGGGCACTTTGTTTTTGCCAATGGGGATGACTATATACTTTTTGCCGTTTAGCGTGAGGCCATGGCTCTGGCACCAGTTGTCTGTTTCTATGAGGCCCTTTTCTAGGATGCTTGTGTCAGCTGGAGAGTCAATTATGGCACCTAGTTTGCAGTCATCTGCGAACTTGGTCAGCCGCAGTCCTTTTGTGTTGGCCTGTACCTCTGAGAAATATATACCGAACAAGAGAGTTCCCAGGACTGAGCCTTGTGGGATGCCACTTGTAACTGGTTTGGAGTCTGACATGGCTCCAGCAATTCTAACCATGTGGGTTCTGTTCTTGAGCCAGGTTGCAACCCATCTAGTGACATAGGGGTTTATATTTAAGCTGGTGAGCTTAACTATAATGCCCAAGTGGGGTATTGTATTGAAGACTTTTGCGTGGTCCAGGTAGGCTGTGTGGACCTCCTTCCCCTTGTCAATAGCCTTGGTGACTGTTTCAAAGAAATCGACCAGGTTTAAGAGGCAGGATCTGCCCTTAACAAAGCCGAACTGGGTAGGATCCAGTGTCTGTAGGTCCCCAATATCTTTATTTATGAGGTCCATGATGATCCTTTCCATAGCTTTGCAGACCAAGCTAGTCAGGCTTACAGGGTGATAGTTTCCAGGATCTGTTGAGGCACCACCTTTGTGGAGAGGGACCACTGTTTCTGTACGCCACTCTTTGGGTACATATCCTGTAGTAAGGCTGAGATTGAACAGTAGTTTTATGTTTGGGTTTAGCTCTTCTTGGAGTTCATGTAGGATGCAGCCCGGGACACCGACTGGTCCCATTGATGCTGTGTTTTTTGCTTTGGAGAGGGAGGCTCTTACCTGAGCATCTGAGATGTCAGGGGGGCAGCACTCTGCTGTGATAGATATTTTCCCTTTTGGTGGGGAGGGGGGAGGAGTTTGCACTGAACCTGTCAGCTAGGATGTTGGCAATGTCTGTGGGTTCAGTGTATTTTTTGTCATTTGGGACTAATTCTGAGCATATCTGGGAATTCCCACCCAGGTTCCTAACATAACTAAAGAAAGCCTTGTGATTATCCTTAGTGTCCTGTGCAATTTTTCTCTCGAAGCTGGCCTTAGATGATTTTATGAGTGCCCATAGTTTTTTTTCTAATACTCATCAGAGATGCCTTCCCTTTTTGAGATTTTGCTCTATCATGTAGTAGCTTCTTCCTTCTATTGTATAGTTTGTTTATGGCTGGGGTCCACCAGACAGGAAGACTGCCTTTGGAGGATTGGGTCTTGGTTTTATTTGGGATTGCATGATCCATGCATTCCTGAAGGTGTTCATGGAATGCGTTTATAAAGGATTCTGCAGTCTGGGCCCTATTTTCCACAGGCCTGGGGGCTTTAAAGGATTCCACCTCAGTTTTGAGGAGTGTGAAATTTGCTTTAGAGAAGTTTTTCACTGTGTTTTTCAGGGCAGGGGGTGGGGTTGGGATGTGAATATCCAGTGAGATTAGTCTATGGTCTGATCTTACTAGTGAGGGATACACTTCTGGTCTGGAGCATACAGCCCCCATGTTGGTGATGATCAGGTCCAGTATGTTTTCCCCTCTTGTGGGAGTGGTAACAAGTTGTTCCATAGCATTTGAGTTTATAAATTCTAGGAACCTTTGGACTAGGGTGTTGGAGCTAGAGTAATGCCCCCAGTCTATGTTTGGGTAGTTGAAGTCGCCCAATATAATGGTGTTTGGAGAGACCTTCATATTTTCCAGTGTTCCTAGGAAGGCCGAGTGGGGTTCCTGGGTTTGGAAGGGTGGTCTGTAGCAGGCTATAAACGGGAAGGCAGTTTTACCCACTGTTAGTTGCACATGGATAGTCTCTGATGCTTTGTGCTGTGCCACCAACCTGGAGGTGTGGGTATCTTTGACGAATATTGATACTCCCCCTCGTTTTGTGGTTCGGTCCAAGTTTTGGGGCCGAAAAGCATGGTATGAGGTATAACCTGGTAGTGCTGGGGTGCTCTCGGCAGCCTTGAAGCAGGTTTCTGTTACTGCACAGATATCAATGTTCTCCATGTTAAGGAGAGTTTTGAGTGCATGCATCTTGAGGTTTAGACTTCTGGCATTGAGTAGCATTACTCTTAGTTTCTTATCCCTTGTGATACCTATGGAGGTGGGTTTGTCTTTTGAGCCTTGCCTAAAAAAGGCACTATGGGGTTGGCAAGAGCCTTTGCCAACATCTGAATGCCCAGGGGTGACAGGTGCAAGCCGTCCATAGCGAAGCATCGTGGCTTGTCGAGCATGTCATCCCAGGCTGACAGGCATTGGATCCCCTTTGAATGACACCAATACTTAAGCCAATTGTTGAAATTGATCATCTTGTCTTCATATTGTAGCATCATTCTTGGTGAGGGTAAGATGCTACTCAAGGTCAGGGTCATACCGGCCTGGGATACATGCTCAGAGAGCTCCTCTATGTCTCTTTTCATGTAGTCCAGGGAGGTACGTCTCAGGTCATTCACACCCGCATGGACAATGACTGAGTCATATTTGTACTTGCCTTGGAGTGTCCTGAGTGCTTGTGTTATGTGGTGGATCCTAGCCCCCGACAGGCAGCTCACTGTGACCTTCTCCTTGTTCAGCCTGGTGAGCGGGACGTCAGTGTGCCTGATGATAGAGTCACCTATTACAAGTTTTTCAGGTGTGTTGTTTAGCCTTAAGGGCTGTGACTGTTCGGCACACTGGCTTTGTGAGCTATGTGTTGCACGTGTTTTGTTTTGGGACTTTGGATTGGTCAGTGCTATTTGTGCTATTTTTGAGGACCAGATCTAGAATATTACAGACCTTTGTTCCAAGGCATATGAGTAATTAAAGTCCAGGAAGTATTGTGCAAGTGAGTTTGACCTCCTAAAAGTTTCCCAATCAATATAGGTATAGTTGAAATCATCACTGAGTAGGTTGTTTTGTTCACTTTAAGTACTTATAAATAGACTGTGTGGTCTTCTTCATGGAAGGGGACATATAACTGGGAATTATCATGAAGGGGTTTCTTAGCAACAGTAAATTGGACTTACACTAACTCCATATACTTATGTTGTGCAACCAGTCTAGAGGTGAAATTATCTGCAATGAAGATAGATACTCCACCTCCTGTGGTTCACGCAACTTCAATCTGTGGCCTGAATGTGGGTATTCTAGCCTTGCAAGCCGGGGTTACTTATTGTGGCCTTGAACCAGATTTCTGTGACTGCACAGACATCAACAATTTCCAGTGAGAAGAGTGCTTACAGACAATGCAGTTTCTGAAGTTAACTCCTACAGTTTAGCAGCATGGCCCTTACTTTGTTGGAGTTGTTAATTTTCACATATTAAATTCTACTTTTGTGACCTTGCCTAATAAAGGCATATTATGGTGGAGGCAAGGGCCTTAGCCAGTTAACAAAATCCTAAGAGTGCCAGGTGAAGTCCATGTCTTGCAAAGCAGTGTAGTCTATCCACAATGTCATCCCACACTGACAGGAACTGGATACCCCTGGAATGACAACAGAAATGTAACCAATTTCAGAAAAGCATTTTGTCTTTTTAATGTTGTATTATACTAGGTGAGCTTATAATGCCAATCAACCATAGGGACATATATGCCTGGGACACATATTTAGACAGCTCAATCATGTCTGTCTTTATATATTCCTTAGACATACATCTCAAATTGTTCATACCAACACCAACTATGATGGATTAATAGTGGGACATGCTTGTGTTTTGGATGTCTCTGCTGTTTAAGTTGGTTTCTGGAGAGTACCTCCACCCATGATGGTACTTTACTGATGTAGTACAGGTTTGTCAGTAAACATATGGCATTATCTGCACTGAGTCAAAAAAAAGCATGTCAACTAGGCTAACATAAGAAAAATAGGGGAAAATGACAGATCGTAAAGTAAGGTGTGAACGTGGTATCTGCATAGAAAATGAGAAAAGGATGGCAGTATGTGATATCATGCTATTTTAGGAGGACTAAACTATGGAGACATACTAGGAGGTCTATCCAAAGTAGGATATATAGCTCTGTTGTGGATAGATAAGATGTGATATTACTGCTTGTTTATCTGAACTTCTGACATGTATGCTGAGCTGTTGAAGATCTGGTCTGCTAGATATCATTGGCCAGTTTGCATGGAAAATACGTGCATTTTTGTTTCTGCATGTATAACCAGAAAGAGTTAAGCTCTCTGCACGCAAAAAAGAGCAGAGCAGCTACGACAATGAAATACTGTTAAAACTCAAACTGAGAACAGCCATAATTAGCCTTCAGTTATACAGTCTTAGTGTACACTCCAGTCACAAGGGTACAGGGGAGTTTCTCACAAAGCAGATGTCATGATGTTTACTTATCAAAGTCAAACAGAACTGGATTAATCCAGTGTGAATCCGATGTATAGTGTGACCAACACAACTACAACAGAATAAAAGCAGGAAATCTCAAATTGTTTGTTCATAACATTATATAGATAAGAATCAAAACAAGCACAATATTTTCCAAAATTAATCATAGCAAAAAAAAAAAAAAAAAACAGAGCTATCCTTTTTCTTACATAAATAAAAGCAGCTGCTCATACTCCAGGGCTTTCAGTTTATAACTGCTTAAAAACAATGACATGATAGCTATGCATAAAAGACTGTTCTGTAGGCTGATGCAAAACACTTTCTGTGTAATGTCCAGTAACAGCTCTCTCACACACACACACACACACACACACACACACACACACACACACACACACACACACACACACACACACACACACACAGTCTACTGCAGTAAGAGCCAAACCCTTACCTAAGTGCATGGAACACAGTACTTAACACAAGCACCATGGCACAAGTCTGATTTATATAAGACTGCAGGTGAACGTATAGTAGATGACATCAGCAAGTAGAGTGAGAAATCACAGCTTGGGAGGCCTGCATAAGGACATAGCTTCTTAGTGTTATCTGAGGGTAGTAACCTATCAGCGGTACACTGTTTAGAAGTCTAGCAGTGTAGCCACTCAAGTATCCTTACTGAGCATATTTAGCTATTTGTTTGGCAGAGCAAGCCTGTGAGCACCACCAAATGGCTCTGTCCATGAGAGGGAGCACACAACATTATATATTATTGTGGTTGATATATGTGTTGAAAAAGTAAGGAGACACCAGGGTTGTGTTGATTGTTGGTGTGGTTGGGGGTAACATATATATATATATATATATATATATATATATATATATATATATATACATGTTGTTGTGTCTTTCGGCTTTTCCCGGTTAGGGGTCGCCACAGCGGAACTCCGGTCCGCTAATGATTGGCAGTAGATTTTTATGTGCCGAGTTGCCAGCCCTGATGCACAACCTTCAACGAAGGTACACCCATTCATGCATGTCTCCACACAGAAGACGCTTTAGCGGAGAATCGAACAGGACAACATCTTACTGTGAGGCGACAACGCTACTGTAGCACCACCACCGCAGTCATATGTTTATACATATATACATATATATATATATATATATATATATATATATATATATATATATAATGTGTGTATACACACACACACACACACACACATATATGTGTGTGTGTGTGTGTGTGTGTGTGTGTGTGTGTGTGTGTGTGTGTGTGTGTGTGTGTGTGTGTGTGTGTGTAATGTAATAGTTTAAAAAGCATCAGATTTATGCAGTAGTCAACTAAGTGTACAACACCTGTTTGTGTGTACATAACTAGTGTGCAAACATGAGCCACATTGCCAACAACTGAGATTTTCTATTATGTAATTTATACCTGCTACTATAGCACAATCCTACCTGTATTCCAGGCTAGGATTTCCCAATCACTAAGGGCAATAATTGAAAGTATCCACTTTTTGTTGTTGGCAGTCTGTTTCAACATAATCGTATCTTGTTTTTCTCTGTTTCTGCAATACTGCTCATGCAAACTAGATACATCTTCTCAAAAATGTTTTCTAGACATGGCACATCATGCAAATGTGGAATTAAAACAAGACAAAGAGGATAAATATTATAAGTAAGGGACACATAATCAAAGTCTGTAAAAGCACACTACTAATTAATAGTACACATCCCAAAATTCTACATATGTCAAGATTGGAACCCTCACAACACTACAGCTTCAGAAAACAGGATGGATGCCTTAGTCCTCTTTGCCACAAGAGCAGCTTGCCAGCACAGAACTGGGGTCATTCATCACACAACCAGTTGCATAAGAATGTAGACTGCTAACAAAACATGGACTGAATTTTGTACATGTAATTCTCTGCATTATATTTGGATGTAGAGCAGTTAGTAGTCACACAACCTGGCATAACTATGGTTACAAATATACAGCTCTGTCTTACATGTCTGTGTTTGTTGGTAATTCATCAGTTTCGTGACACATGCTATGTGTAAGTCAGTCTATATAATTGTCCTTACAATGTGAGAGGATATTAACTGTGGCATAAACACACATATACTGTTGTGTTGGGGGTAGCACAGCAGAGTTACTGTTATGGCAGGAACAGGGGTACACTCCGCTTTTGGGTGTGAGGGAAAAAACATAGTTACTGTTATGACACATACAAGTCTGAAGTCAGAAACTGCAATGTGTATCCTTATTTTCTAACTTCTCTCTTGAATGATGGGCCAGTAAATGGCCCTGTGGGATGTCCTCCTAGAAAACATCTGGTACAGTTGAGATGTGCACCAGATGTGGGAGTCATGAAAACTGCCAGGGTTGCCAGCACCCACATTCAAGAATCCCCTGGTCATTACACAAGACTTGGCAATTCATGGACTAGTATCCCTTGCAGTTAATGTAGATTCTACCCTGCTCACCAGGTGGTGCCTTGATTTGTCCATGAGTGCAATCAATAGCCCCTACTACTTCAGGGTAGTGCACTACATGGTATAAGTATTGCATATTGCTGCCTCTTTCCTCATAAGATGGAGGAAATTATATGTGCTCACTGGCATGTAGGAGCATAGCATGGAGGAACTGGTGAAGGATCCCGGATGCTGATGCCTGTGACATACCTATCATGCCCCCAGTTGGTCTTTGAAAAATACTGGTATGTAATATTCTAAGGGCTACACTTACCTAAGTTTCCACTAGAAAGGGTACCTCTCGGTTGGCACTGTCTCTGAGTTGAGGGGGCAGAGATCCCAAGTTCTTTAAATGTGTCCCTATCCACCCTGAAGCACCCTACAATCTTCAGGTCATGTAGCACCGGGAAAGTTACCTTGGGCCTGAACACTTGTCTCCTTCTCGGTCTAAGCCTATTGTCATCAGCACCAGCAGGGAAAACAAGAATGTAGACTACATGGATACTTTATGCATTTGATAAATAGGTCCACCATATGGGATTGGCTAATTAACATGCAATCCACCTGCTTAGACTGCAATTAATGTGAATTTAACACACCTGCTGAATGCTCAGTAGTGTGTTATGTGCACCTTCATGCAGCTCCATGCACTGTTGCTTAAATAAGGTAAGCATAAGCAAAATTAATATATGTGTCTCTGTTTTCCTGATATTGTGCAAACATGGAGTATAAAAAGTAAAGAAAAGGTTGCACATCCTATACTCAAACACAGGACCATCAAGACTATATCTCTACACATGCAAGTGCTGCCACATGAACAGCTGCATACAAAACCCTGCCTTTCATTACTCTATTTTCCAGGGGTGCACTAAGCACACCATCACCCAAATATTGTAAAAAAAATTGCAAACTGACACACCCCCTTATGTCATCACTCAGTGTTGACATCCATTGGAAACAAAAACATTGCAGAAGTGCCTACATGAAGTGAACATCCCTACACGATTACTCTTTTTTGTGCTTCAACAAAGCTACTGAGTTTTGAGCTAATTGGCATCTTCACTATGCTAACAGCCTGAAATCTACATGGTTACTAACCATGTAAGCAGGGAAACTGCATAGTAGCACAATGTTGTAAACACAAGGCATGGTATTACTTTGCCTATATATGTGATACATACTACATTATGTTTACAGTATATTAGAATATTCTGTTTCATGAGTTTTTAAATATTTTAGCAGCCTGCATTATGTACAAGTTTATTCCTCATTAGGGGATGAGGAGGAAAGGTACATTTTATGTAATGGCAGTAAAAATATATATATATTTTTTTTTTTTGGAGTGACTAATTTTCCAGCATTCACAGCATGTACTTAGGGCATAATATATATGCTGTTACCTGTTAGGATCATTTCTGTATATATTTAACATCTTTTAGTTTCTGTTGTTTCCATATAGACCCCTGTATTTGGATATGTTACGAATACTGGCCAACACGAACATGGAGTCTACATGGTTTCATTATATGTCCTTGGATCACTCCACTGTGTTGGTTTCCTTCATTAGCATAAAATTCAGCTACTTATGCTGAAAATTGCATGCCATGAAAGTTTCCATGTTTGCGTACAAGCATGCATGAATGCATGTCACTACACAGAGTTTACTGAATCTAAAACTTGCTACAGCTGTGTACGAATTGCTCTGTGACATGCATACAGTAAAATTATTGTAGGCTTTATTGAAGTCCTACCTCAATTTTCCCCAAAATTATGTAAGCAATGTACAATCTTAAAACATATGTTGCCAGTCGTCTTTAAATTTTAATTTATATCTTCAATATGCAAAATCATGCTTAAACATTTGTTCCATTTTATGAGGAATAATAAAGGTTCTATGCATACATTTCCAAGAAAGCAACTTCCATTGCAATGAAAGAGTTGCTTGCTTTGAAGAAATTAACATTAATGTTTTATCATTTTCACTGGAAAATTGATTACTAATTAATCTGTAATAATCCCCAAAATTTTCTTTATAATATGATTTTGTATTTTTGGCGACTATGTATTTTAGATAGGTATCTTTTCCTAATACACTTTTGTTTCCTATGGTAATCATAAATTTTATAAGTTTGAGGACAGTATATTTGATAGTTATATGCATTAACTCTAGTTTATTAATAATAAATTGCCTTAAAGTGTGTATTTCTAGCCATATTTCCCTATTTATATCATATTTGCTCGTAATGTATTCCATATAGAGACATTTTCCAGAATTCATTAACTTATGCTATCATTTTTGAGATATTAAAGTTGTTAATGTTATTGTGTGTACAGGCTATAGAATTCAATAGAAATTATCACGTCCTAAATCCTGGATTTTTATTCAAATAATTTTTAAATATATTTAATGTATTAGTTATATATTGTTTTACCAACCAATGAAACTTACTGGAAAATATTCTACTATTTTGAACTGGTAATGAGTGATTTGATTTTAAGCAAATTAATTCTTATTTATTTATTTATTTATTTATTTATTTATTATTTATTGGCATTTGTTTACTGAAAAAGTTCACTAGGCCAAAAGAGCCCATTTTTAGTTGAGGCCAGGGGAGAAAAGCTCCACAAGGCAGTTATTTATTTTTATTTTTTTATTTGACATTTGTTAACCAGGTTAGTCAAACTGGGCTGCAGAGCCCTTTTTTCAGCAGAGACCCAAGGAGAAAAGCACCACAGATAAACAAATGCAAAAACAAAACATCATACAATATTAACATACAAGTGCATATACACAGGAGAAACCGAATACAACTTATAAGGGAACATGTTAGAATACAAGAGTAATTTTGAGGGTTTACACAGCCATGGTACATATTAAATATATAAAACATAATATAAAATGTTAGAGTCTATCTAACAATTACCATCAGAGAGAATTTCAAGGTTGGTAGAATATCATAAAGATCTTAAATGAGTAGTTGTGGTAAAGTGTGAGTGCTGCGAGGGGAAGGGGTAGAGGAGAGGGAGTAGGTTACATGGGAGTGGGAGAAGGACAGGTCCAAGAATTAGTAAAGAAGTTCCTTCAAAGTTTTTTGAAGTTAAGGAAATTGATGTTTGTTCTTAGACAAAGGGGAAGTTAGAATTATAATACATACAATTCAAAACAGTTAGCAGATCACAGACATTATTATACAAAAAACAGAGCAGTATTATACAAGACAGAATAAGAAGCATGAAAACATATGATATGTACAGATTAATACAGTTTGGAGATACATACTAATTAAGTAATCATATTGTTGTACTTTAAGAAATAACATAGTGATAAAAACAGTTATATAGAAATATTAACAAGGTGTACTAAGAGTGTCAGCCAGCACAGTATTGCAGGGCAGTGCATAATTGATATATTAGCTGATAGTAAGGCATAGCAAGATGGTAAGGCATAGATAGATAGTAAGGCACAGCTAGATAGATAGCTGTATGTATCTTAATTAGTGATAAAGGAATATTTGAATAGATAAGGATGTCAGTTAAGTTGACTATGACTAATAATGTGGGGAATCAGGTTATGGATGGATGTGAATTCAAACATCTGCATTGCCAAAGGGTGGAGAGGTGTTGCTGCAGAGATTTTTTTTTTGAAGGAGGAAATATTACTGGAGGCTTTGATAGCTATTGGGAGAGAATTCCATAGCTTGGCAATAGCAAAGGAATAGAGCATGTCCCCAGCTGGGAGTTTTGATCTGTCTGCTTGTTGAAGTTGATTTTCAGACCTGACTGGCCTGTTTGAGTGGTAGTTGGTTAAGATATAAGAAAGGGCTGGGCAGTCTGATGGCTTGTAAATGATTTTGTGTGCTGTGGTTAGTAGAATGTAGGTTAGATAATGTGAACATTAGAGCCAGTTAAGTGATTTTAGGGAGATCCAGTGATGGGAAGAGTATTTTGTGTTGGTGGCAAACTTGGTGACCTTGTTGTAATAGGACTCAAGCTTGGTTTTTAGGAAGGACTGGAAACCTTTAAGGAGAGGAGCACCATAAAGGAGAAAAGGTAGGAGAAAGGTTAAGGCAAGAGTCTACTTTGTAGAGCAGCTAAGAGAGTGTTTTTGTCGATGGAGGGTGCCTAGTTTTTTTTTATATTTTTATGGATATGGAAGTCAAATGTCAGGTTTTCAACTAGAATAAATCCTAGTAATTTAGTGTGGCAGACAGCCACTATACTGGTGTTGTTTTGAGAATAAATGATGAAATCTGTCTTGTTAACCAATATTTTTTTCTTGGGAGTAATTAGTAGCAATTTGGTTTTGTTGTGATTTAGGGCTAGCTGATTATTGGCCATCCACATTTCACTAACAGTAAATGCATTCTGGGTTATTTTCAGAAGTTCTGCTGCTGATTTAGAAGAGGAATTATTGGTTGAATCATCTGTGTATTGTATGACAGATACATTTTTAACAATGGAGTGAAAGTCATTTATAAAAATACTGAAAAGAAGAGGTCCTAAGATGGAGCTCTGTGGAACACCTGTGAAAGACTCAAGAAATGGGAAGAAAGAG
This sequence comes from Protopterus annectens, assembly GCF_019279795.1. Classification (NCBI taxonomy): domain Eukaryota; kingdom Metazoa; phylum Chordata; order Ceratodontiformes; family Protopteridae; genus Protopterus; species Protopterus annectens. The sequence goes on from NC_056729.1 coordinate 814,761,875, forward strand.
TTGACCCACCTAATTGACTGTTGTCTGTTTTTAGATAGTTAGCAAACCAGTTTTCAGTTGGGGGAGAGATGCTTAGATTTGAGAGTTGACTGAAAAGTACGGAGTTGGGGACTTTATCTAAAGCTTTTGAGAGGTCATGATAGAGTGGGGATACAAATTTGTATGACCTGGCCTAAACCTATGTTGAGTTGGGGAGAGGAGTCAGTTTAGTAGTAGATAGTTTAAAAGCTGATGATGTATCTTGTATTTCTTTCCACCTAGCAGAATAATTAGAATTTAACCATTGCATTATGTACTTAATAATGGATGATAAAGCATACATTTCTATATCTGGGAGGCCAATTCCACCTACTATCCAGTCTTTTAGATCATGATTTAGTGCTTTTCTAAGTTTATTGGGGTACTATAAAAATTCATTAAATTGATGTATACATTCTTTGGAAAAGAAGATAAATAAATTGTATAAGTATAATATTTTTGGAAAAATAATTATTTCAATTAAGAAAAAATAAAATTTCTTTGTAAAAAATTCCATCTATCAATAAGAAGCTTTGTTTTATTTAAAATATTAGTATAATTAATTATTAATATTTCATTAATATAATTTTATAAAATAATTCCTAGATACTCAATTTTATTATCTAGAACTATATATTTGGAACATTTCTTATTCAAATTGTGCTTATTTAATTTATAGGTGATATCTTTGTTTTATTATCATTAAATTTAAGGCCAGTAATCCTTTTTGAAGAGTTCCATTGTCTCAAATAAAACTTGCAATGAGCTGCCTTAATCATTTAAAGTTAATAAAATATAATCTGCAAACAACTGAATTTTAGAATTTAATTGTATACTAAATTGTATACCTTTGATATTAGCATTTGATATGATACAATTGACAAATGGTTTTATGACCAGGGCAAATAACAATGATAATGGACATCCTTGATTAATACCTTTAGTAATTATATTTGTCCTAGAAGTATAACCCAATATTTATATAAGCTAAAAGAATGTGCAAATAACAATCTAATTAATCGTATAAAATCATGGGAAAAACATATTCCTCCAAAGTCAACAGCAAATAATCCTTATGAACTGAAGCAAAAGGCACTATTAATGTCTAGACTTACTAGAGTCAAACCTCCCTTTATAATATTGATATACTTAATATAATTATTATCATATGAATTTCTATTTAATATGAAACCAGTTTGATCTTCATCAATCAGTAAAGGTAGAAACTGTTTAATTCACTTAACATGTATTGCCATAAAAATCTTATAATCAACATTTAATAAGGATATTGGTCTGTAAGATGATCATCTTTATCCGGTTTAAAATTGGAGAAATTAGTGTATATTTCCAATAAGGGGATATTTTTAGCTTCTTTAACTAATGTAAACCCTTTTTACAATATCGGCACAGCTTTGCTAGGTAATAGTTTATACAACTCAGGAGTAATGCCATCAATTCCAGGGTCTTTGTTTAATTTATTAAATTGAGATTTAAGTTCAGACATTAAAATCTTCTTATTTTTGATATGTTTCATAAAAAACATTTTATTATACTTCATGGTTGTATTACTTGATTATATAAATTAATTGAATTAAAGTGTTTTTTAAATACCTCTAAAATGCCTTTTAAATCTGAAATATTTTTTTTTCAGTTCCAGGAATATAAAATTATTTTATTAGGTTTACTAATCTTCCTTGTTCTGTTTGCTAATCTACATTGATTTTTAGGATTCATAGAATAAGAACTCATATTAATCTTCTCTAAGTTAATCATAGTTTTATGATGTAATGTTTCTAAATTTATTCTTTTTATTTATCTCAAGTTCTTTTGCTAAATGTGTATTACCTTTTTGAATATCCAATTTAAGTTCATCTCCTTTCATTTGTAGGTCTAATAATTCTTTATACCATTGTTTTTCCTATTAATATACCAAGATACACTTTTACCATCTAGGTATGATTTTAAAGAATCTCACACAAAAATCTCAGATATATCTTTGCTTAAATTTACATTTATAAAGGATTAAATTTCTTTGTTATAAAATTCCTTAAAGTCTTTCAGGTTAGTTACATATCACGGCATGCTACTAACAGAAGTATTTTTGGCATTCATTTTCAATTCAAATGTAATTGCATTCAGATAATGGACATGTGACAACTTTAACGTTATCTAATTTCCCTATTATATCACTTGAAATATATACTCTTATCTATTCTAGACTGAGTACCATGTTGATGCAAAAAAATGTGTAAAAATAATGAATTTGCCTCAGAAAATTAATTTATGTTCTTAATATTACACATATCTATGAAGTCTGTTAATGCTTTAGATTATGCTGGTTTCCTACATTTATTTATTGTTTTAGTATCACAATCATCCAAAATACAATTAAAGTCACCAGCAAAAATTATACTCCATTTAGAATGTTGTATAATCTCCTCAAACAGTTGTTTAACCACTTTAACTCCTAATCCAGGAATCCAATTCTAGACAGAACATCCCAGATTTATTATTGCATATATTTATTATAGCTATGATTTTTGGCATGAATGCAGATTTTTTTCCATACAATTGCAACACCGCTTTTCTTTTGCTTATAATTTTAAATAAGTACTGAATAGATATTTGTATTTAGTCTATTAATTTCTTCTCGTAATAAATGTGTCTTCTGAAGAATACAACTTGGGCATTAAACATTTTAAATACTTGTTTAAATTGCCCCCTTTACAGGGTTTATTCAAACCATTAATATTGATTGAAATGCACTTCATATACAATGCATCAGCAGAAGTATTGTTAGCCATATGTCCTTAACAATATAAGGAAAAATATGAGTGAAAATGATTGCATATGTTTGACAATCAAGCTGAAGTTATTAATATTTGTAAACATCAAATTGTAAGTAGTTAAACATTGAAATATTAAATATTTAAATAAAATGTAAACCACACAACCCTTGGGGTTTAAGACCCCATATCTGAATAGTATCTCTATTCAAGCATTCCCTCTAAAGTCTCCATCTAAAACTAACCCCCTGTCTAACTATTTGAGAATTAATATTATACAAAAGGTTGCTTATTAAACAACTATTAACTAATGTGTTATACATGCTTTTTATTATTTTATATTTATGTTTCAAGAATATGTAAATGAAAAATTAATTTATATACTATTGATATGTTTACTGTAACTACATTTAATAATTAAAAGAACAATATAAGTAGAACCTACAATTCAAAGTAACTATACCTCAAGAAACCATAATACCTACAACTATTACTGTGTCAACAGTTAATACCTATGTGTACCTGTATGTACCTAGGTGTAACTAATAATGTACCTTAAAGCTAAGTAATGACATAAATATAGATATTTTGTTAATATTAATGGATAAGTTTGAGTGAAAAGCAACCAATTATGAATAAAATTATAAAATGACCTTTCATATCTATCTTATAATATGCAACATATTGAACTGACAGCTTCAATTCATCCATATATAATATCTTATGCCTTTCACTTTGCATCTTTAAGTATATTTAAAAAATGTTTAAGATTCCATCTTGACATTTTCAAGAATAACTGCATCAGTTATTTTCAGATCTATGTTATCAATCTGCAAATAACTAAAGCTTTTATTTATATATCTGACTTCACAAATGATTAATTAGAATGCATTCAACATAAATGTAGTTTTGCATCTATTTATGAACTGCTGAATTATATAATAGGGTTCTTCAAATGAAAATAACATTAACAAGGACTAGAGGCATAGTTTGCTTGACACTTCAGTGCTCTTAAATTAACTGTCATGACCATCCTCAAATCCCAACTATGTAAAATTCCCTCCTTCATTAATATACTTGATAGAGATACAATTTTAATATAAACACAAATAAAGGTTATGCATCCTATTTTGAATCTATACATCTTTGATAGCAACTTCTTTATTAAACCTGATCATTACCAAGGAAAATGTCACATGTCTCCAAGAATAAATGTTTGAAAAAATCAATCAATGTCTGCATTACTTTTTTCTTTAAAAGGTCATGTCCATTTCAGATGAAAACCTATAAATATCTTAATTTATCTTTTGTCTGTATGATTACTAAGGAAACAGAACTATACTGTATAACATTACCAAACAGATTAAAACTCACATCCAAAGTTAGTGTGAAACAAACTTATATTAGTGAACAAAGCAGTTATGAAAATCAAATAAAATATGTGCTTATAATCTTACATATTACTAATTGAGATGGTGTGTGTGTGTGTGTGTGTGTGTGTGTGTGTGTGTGTGTGTGTGTGTGTGTGTGTGTGTGTGTGTGTGTGTGTGTGTGAAATGGTATCAGTTCATAAATGAACAGAGCTGACATATCTTTACTGAATAATAAATGCATGCAACATAAACCCCATCTGGCTGTCCAGAACTATGATACTGGCAACTTTAAACATCAGAGCAATGTATGGTAAATGAACCAATGGAGAAAAAAGAAGGGCATCTTAAATAAGTCTAAAATCTGGAATCTCAAAATCATGCATTATAACTTCCACTCACAGTTTTCATTTTGAAAATAATTCTTATGTCTAAATTATTAAACATACTGCAGACTAACTGCTCAAACAACTCTTTCAGTAGAAATGGGAAAATATATACAGTGCTGTTCTCTTTATTAAGCAGTAACCTACAAGCAGTGAACAAAAACATTTATTTAAATTAAAAGTGTGTTTCATCTCTGTGGAACATTGAGATAAAGCTTCATTTAAGACATGGGTCATAGTCCAATCTCAATGTCCAGCTAAAAGAATTTTGACCATTGATAAGTACCCTGCAGTTTGATGAGTAACTGGTGGATGGAAGCCCTCCTGTGCAGTGAGTTTAATATAGCATGAATTCAAAAAGATAAGGGGATATCAGGGAGAGACTGGACCACAATGTAAGAAAAGGATGCACCTGCCATGTGTAAATGAAGCTAGCACCTCTCTGCTTTTTTTCATCATTTGGACACAAGCTGAGGCTAATGAAAGTTTTTAATTATTCCAAAAATGAGGCCCCTCCCTCCACTAGGTGATGTGTGTGTGTGACAATATTATGTGAGATGGGGAAAGGTAACCCTCAGTAAACCAATTTGCAGGATAGGTGTATGACAAAAGGGAAATACTACCAGCCCAGCTAGCTGGAATTTTGTAAATAATTATATGTCATATATGAATATTAATATGATTTATATAGAACTATAACAGAAGGAGATACTGTCAGCCCAGCTCCCTGGAATGTTGTAAATAATGCTATGTCATTTGTGAATATTGATATGATTTTTACAGAACTGTGTATAAAGTACTGAACTAAAATCTAACCACACCATGACCTACTATAGATAGAACAGGAATATACCTGCACTATTGCAATTGTTTAGATGTAAGCATTTTAATAGGAGATTAGCTTGCAATACATAAGGATAGCTGAGGTCAAGCTACTTTATAGCTGGGCTATAAATTGAAGATGTTATCTCTAAGTTTCAGTGCAGTAGCAGACAATCTCTAGAGCTGGAAGCTTTTTTTGTATTGTCTTGAAAGAGAAGTAGTTACTAGGTTTGAGATGTCAAAGTGTTTTATTGTTTTATGACTTCAAGGATCTGCAATCATCTGGGTGATATGTATTTTTTACAGAGAGATGCTAAATGCTGTTAGTTTTGGAGAATGGGGTAGCTTGGGAAGTGAAAGTCAGGTGACAAAAAGTGATGTTATCTAAGCTAACCCAGCGGTAATATTTGATACTAATTTAAGAGCTCTCTCAGAGAGAGACAGGGTATTTTGTATTTTGCCTTTGACCTAACAACATCAGCTGGAAACATCCACTCACCTCTGCACTTGACTTGCTGTAAGTACGTTTTTAGGGCATGGTAACTCTTTTAGATTCAGATAGGAATATAGTAAGGTGTATCTTAGATGTTTTCTTTATTTATTTGAGACTGCCCTGCAATGTTGTTTTAAATATTTCCTGTGATTTTGAACTCTGATGTAACTGATTACTTACTGAGTATTGACTTGTTATTTTATTAATTACTATTAAATATGTTTACACCCTTTAATTGTGGCTGGTCTGTTTAAAGATATTTAAGCGCTTAGAATACTTACATATCTATTTGGTGACACTGTACAGACCACTCCTAAATAGCCTTGTTCTTGGTCAAACTACCATTTGGATTAATAGTAACATTACACAGTAGGATTGGACACCCTTTGCTATGGGGTCTTAAAGTAGCTGATAAGAGTTGGCTGGTGGGAGTGAAAACTACCTTATAGCCTGGGCAGATGGGGGCATAGCTAGTAAACCTGTGCCACCCTTTTCCAGGTGTGTGTGTGTGTGTGTGTGTGTGTGTGTGTGTGTGTGTGTGTGTGTGTGTGTGTGTGTGTGGGTGTGTTTGTATATAAATCAAATCTTAAATAGTGTGTGTGTCAGCTACTTGGGCAGGGGCACGAAGCACTGGTTTGACAGAGAGGTACTGGAAGTCTTGGTTTAGCCACTCAATTGAGATCTCAGCTCTATAGCTGTGCCAGTGGGGATTCTTATTAGGGATCTGGAGAAAGAGAGGAAAACCAGCCCCAGACTGAATGTGATCTCTTTGTACTCTTAAGAGAAATTGCACTTTACTGTGTGTGTACTTGTCATTCTGCCAGTGTGTATATTCCCCACTGTTGCCAGTGGTGAGGATTGAGTCTCCTTGATTACCGGGCCAGTGCAGGAGTGTCACAAGGTGGTAAGGATGTTGAATCTCTCTTAAAAAGATAACTTCTTGATATGAGCATTTTACTTTTTACTATAATGGAGGCAGTCTGATTTCAAAAAGTAGCCCACAGTATGTATTGTAAATAAAAAGAAAAACTAACTCACTAGTGAAATCTAAGAGAAGAAAAGCCAGACCACACACAGCAGACACTGCCCAAGACATAATTTTCAGAAAAATCCACAACTCCAATCAGAAGAGAAAAAAATAAAAATTAAACAAAAACTCAGATCACCTGCAACCCCACTCAATCAACAAACACATAGCACAACTATCCAGCACACAACCAAACCTCCATAAACCCATACAGCCCCCCCAAAAAACTCAATACCATCAGCATAATACCAAAAAAAAAAACATCCTGTGAAACATAACACTGACTCACAACATAGACACACACAACCATAAAACCCAGCCAAAAGAGAAGAAAAGAACACCGTTATTCAGTGTTTAGTTATAGATAATATAACATTTTTAAATGGCATCTAAATAAATATTGATTACATTAGACAGTTCATGATGTTATAAAGAATGATATAGAAGGTTAAATCACTTTACCTTACTGTTGTGTATATGTATATATAATTTCCTTTTTTTCTCTATTTTCCTTCTTGAATCAATTATAGATTTTTGTTGTAAAATGGAAAGTAATGCCAAAAATGGGTATATACAAGAAGTCGAATGTCGAAACATTAAACTGGGAAGTTCAAAGTCTAAAAATAATGAAGCCGTGGAACATCAGATTCTTTCCCAGGGAAAGAATCCGGTGGGCCGGTTCCGTGGCTTTGCTATTTCCTCCACTGTGATGTGATCTCGGAGTTGGAATATTTAAGTAGGGGGGTGGGGGGGACACAGCCCCCCATGTTGGGGGGTTTGGGGGCTAAGCCCCCCAGATTAGAAACAGTATTTAGTGTTCGTGTGTTTCCGCGTTTTGTACCGGAGTGTTCGGAGTATTCAGTTTTTGAACTTTTGGGTTCGATGTTTGCATAGTTGAAGTTTTGACACTTCAACTACGTGATATTTATCTGCCAGAAATATAGGAATATAAACCAAACAGATCAGGAAAAAATGATACATATTTATTTGTCTTTTAATTTTTTTCTTCTTGTCAGTTGTTTTGTACCCTTTCTTTTCTGTTTGTTTTTTCAGTGAGTTATTGCTCCATTCCAAAATGTTTCATTTTAAAAAGGATATAGCTGATTCCAGTGTTTCAAAAGCTTTAGTACATTCTGTAAGAAAAACATTAAGTCTAGCTGGAAATAATATGTGCACTTTAATCTGCCCCTTTTTCAATTCTATTATGAAAGGCAGAAATTCTTTTCTCTTTGAAATCATAGATAAAGAGTCATCACTATCAAACCTTATTGTATCTCATTTACTTTAATCAGAGAATTTGACCAAGCAGTTTTTAATATCACTTCCTTTTCTTGGCAGGAGAAAAATCTCACAATTATGAATCTCGGATTTATATTTATTTTTTTGATGATGAATGGACCACAAGAAACCTGTGAGCTCTTTCAACACCATATGATAAAGACTCAGGTCGACTGAAAGTGTTAAGGAGCCAAGATGTGAGGAAATTAACCATATTGTCACCTTTTATTTTTTCAGACAAACCATAAATACATATATGACGGTTCCTACTCAGGGCCAGTAATCAGGGAGCCTCAGTCCTCACGACTGACATTTGTGAGGGATGATCACTAGGGGCAAAAATGGATACACACAGTATTTGCAGATACAGATCTCAGCACCAAGCAAAATTTCCCTTAAGAACAGACAAGGAGCACACTCCAGGCCTGGGGTTGGACTCTCTGTCTCTCTCTCCAGGCCTCAAACAAGCCTCCACACTGGACACTTTGAAGCTCTGTGTCCCTGTTCCAAGTAGTGACACAAGCACTTGGATATTTGATTTTCACACACACACACACACACACAACACACACACACACACACACACACACACACACACACACACACACACACACACACACACACACACACACACACACACACACACTTCTGGGAAAGACTGGCATAGATATACCAGCTGTGCCCCCTCTGCACTGACTATAAGGTAATTATGCTGCCATCAGTCAGCCACTCTAAGGGTCTTACAAGGCTACCCAATTATACTGAGTAAAATTAATACTAATTCAAATGGTAAAGTTTGACCAATGCAGCAAGGCTTTCAGGAGCGGCCACAATGTCACTAAAATAATCATGAGTACTCTTAAGATATTAAAAGTATTCTCTAAAAGACCAGTCACAATGAAATGTATAAGAATATTGAATAATGAATAATAACATAGAAAACATAAGAATACTGCATATCTAATTACAATAAATACCATAGTTTCAGTCAATGGAGATATAAAAAAATAACCCAGTTGAATATATTTACACAGATAAAGAAAAACAATACTTAATAAATCTCACTATATTTTCCTGACTAATAGGTTCATAGGTTCATAGGTGTATACTAGGCTAATGGCCCTGGAGCCTTTACAAGCCTAGCCCATAGAAGTGCCCTGGCATCATGCCACCTGACATTAGTTCCCAGTGTCTCTATCAAGTAGAGCCACTGGAGTGATCCCCGGGGTGAACTTTCTATTTTCCATCCACTTATTACGATTTCTCTTGAAGAGGGCCATAGAGGTGCTTTGCTTGACATGTATGGGAAGTTTATTGGGCAGCGCAGTGATGCAGCGGTTAATGCTGTCACCTCACAGCAAGAGGTTCTCCGGTTTGATTCTCGGCTGGGGTGCCTTCTGTGTGGAGTTTGCATGTTCTCCCTGCGTTCGCGTGTGTTTCCTCCGGTTACTCCGGTTTCCTCCCACATTCTAAAGACATGCTTCTGGAGCATTTCTCCTCGGGCTTCTGCTGAAAACAGGATCTGTGGAACCTAGTCGGACTTTCCCGGTCAACAAATGTTAAATAAATAAATAAAATAAAATAAAATAAATTTATTCCAGAGCATGGGCAGTCTCTGGGTTATGAACCTGTCCCTCCAGCATGTTCTGTTGATTATGGTAATGAGGTTGAGGTCTCTGGATTGTGTGGTGTGGAGGGATTGGGATATCTTTAGCTGTAGTGTTTCTAACAGAGTTGGGTCAGACATAGCTTTGTAAGTCAAGCAGAAATCGCCTCTTAGTAGATGATATCAGAATGAGAATAGCTGGAGTTTTTTGAGTCTGTCCATGTAGGATGTGTTTAAGGGCTATGATCCCTTCTTAAGGTACTTTTGTGGTCTTTCCAGCTGTTGCATGTGTCTAGAGAGGTACATACCAAATGTGGCATTATACTGGATGATTGGCCTAATGAGGGAAGAGTAGAGAGAGAGAGATGATGACCTCTTCCTTCCTGGATGCAAAACCCTTGGTAATGAGATGTGCCCATAGAAGGACTTTCTGACCACAGTGGTGAAGTGGTGGTTGAAGGAGAGGTTGCTGTCAACCTGTGGCCACAGATCTCTTATAACAACTTCCGTGTTCAGTGGGCTCCCATCTATGTGGTAATTAGTGGGAACTGAGTTTTCCCCAAAGGAGATGACAATGCATTTTCTGGCATTAAGCTTAAGGCCATGGTTTCAACATCAGTCATTGGTCTCTAAAATAATTACTCTTCCCTGGTTACTCACTAAAGCAAGACAAAATGAATTGTGTTGAGTTGCTTACTACAGCAAGGTAAGATGAGGTGTGAGGTTGTGTGAGATAACTGTGAGAAATCTTTTCTGTCAGATTCTGGAAGACAAAATGCTGCTGTGAGAGTTCCATCATATCTCTCACTAACATAAAAAAAATAATTTCAGTGTTGGTTATAGAATGACATTACATCTGGTGACCTGACTCTGGTATAATACATATAATACACACCCAGAGCTTTGATAAGATCTGTTGCAGCTTCTGAAAGCTATAAAACAATTTCAAAAACATCCACCCTTCCAGGGTAGCAATTAGTTCACCCCTAAGGACAATACAGTAAGATTGTATTCCCTGTCTGTACAGAATCCAATGAAGGCGATCCCACCAGCATAGCAGAAAATCACAATGTCAAATTAGACTCTTCAGTCCATAAGTACAAACACCAAGTTTATTAACAAAGTGCAGTGATTCCATTAAGCACTTTCATTTCCAAACATACGGAAACTTCCTCAGAATAACACTGCCATAAAAAACAGCCCACATATATATATATCAAAAGTTAATTGATTAATTAATTAATTAAAACAAGATATATAAATTTAAAGGTCCATACTTGAAAAACTTTTGGTTGTTCAGTTAATATGTAATATTAAATAATAATAATAATAATAACAATAATAATAATAATAATAATATATATTAATAATGTATATTAATAATAAAATAATGTTTAAATAAAAACAGCATTGGACCCAAATAAAACACAATAAAACCATGTAAAGAAACATGTATATGAAAAAGCAGATATAAAAACATTAATATCTACTTTCTTTTTCTTTTTTTCTTTCTTTTTTATCTACTACCCCTTTTCACCATCGTGTTTGTATTTACCAATACAGTAAGATTCCTAGCCCTGGTTTTCCCAGGCATTTTTGTCTCTGACTGCAATCAGACTTGTAAGATAAAATCTTTATGGCCTAAACCAACCCATTTAATTTTCATCCTATTTTTTTTTTCAAAAATAGCTGGACTAATATTAACCTCTTCCCCTTCCAGAATCCTCTGTTAAAACATATACATTAATCAGTTATAATAATACTGTCTGCATACATGTATATCTCTTTTCTGTCCAGCAGAACCCACTGTTGATGCATTTTTAACACAAGCAACTTTACAAATCAGTGTGATAGTCAAATGGCATAAAATAATGTACAAACCTCTAGCTAGCTATACTGACATATGTTACATCATGCACTGCCCACTCTTCCTGACACAGCTGACACTACCTCATATCATCACGACATGCATCATTCCTTCTAGACCTGTTTTCAAGATCATCTATTTTATTTAATAACTATGCATTTTGCTTTAATAAAAATGTAATATTATGTTCTTCTTCTGAAACCCTTACTTCTATATCATTTAGTGCAATGTCCATACTAGAGATCTGAGTATTTTGTTGCATTATTATTTCATGTAGCTGCTCCATTTGGTTTGTGCATTTTTCTTTGAAATTATCTAGTTTATTGTCCATTTTATCCAATTTTATCAAAAGGCCTTGTATGCTAGTAAGAATTGATTGTAGTTCCTTCTTTAATGAATAGTCCTGTGAGTTTGTTTTAGAATAACTCATTCTGAAGAATAAGCAAAACATTTTCTGTTTGAATGTTGATAGGAATTAAGGTAACTGAATATGTAATTTCCAGATATAATCTTCTAAAATCTTAAAGAAGATAATCTTGAAAGGTGAAGAGTCTACAATGTCAAAAACGTAATAATTCCTGTCAGAAATATAACTCAAATAGCAGAGCTGAGAAACTATGCTGTTAACCTATCACCACCTTCACCCAATGCTTTATTAAATTTAAAATTGAAATGGATATCATTATTTAGTGATTGTAATCCTCAATCTCTTATCACTTGCCAGAGGGGGGAAAAACAGAGACCAAGGTATGATGCACAACGTGAGAAAGTCTGAGAAAGGAAGATCAGAGGGTATCTTTGCCTCCACATATTCCTACATATATAATGCACACAACACAGACATGTACACTCAAACACACACACACACACACACACACACACACACACACACACACACACACACACACACACACACACACACACACACACACCTCAATGCATTTTTCTTATTTTACTTTTTAGAATTAATTTTTTTCCTGGAATGGCTCCAACCCAAATGCCAAACTCACAAACCAACCCAGGTGTTTAGTAAAACTACAGATGTGGTAGGTGGCACCAACTTTTTTTCACCTCACTGACCTTATCTGCAAAGGCTTTACACTCTGTATTTTTGTTAAATGCATAAGCAGAAATAATGCTTATTGTTTTCGAGTCAGCAACTCACAGCTGCATTGAAGCATCTAATGCATCCTTTTGGAAAATATCTAACTGTGTAGTTGTCAAATGGCAACTTGTGGAATATTCTGTAACAAGCCTTCCTCTCAAGGCTGTTCATAAAGGGATATCTTAAGTGAAGTACAAAGATATAGGCCTTAAATCCCTGATATTCACTGGAGTTGACAAGCCCCTCCTCCATGTCAAGTTAATGATCAATAATTGCAAATCTCAATTATTAATTATCTAGCAATTGCTGAACAAAGCATTCTTGTATTTAGCCAAATATGCTAATTAATTCAACTTTGGTCAAATATGCATACATATCTGAAATGTGTATATTAATACATGCCTGACATTTTAAAACTGATAGCAAACTATTCTAAAAGGAGGAATGAATATTCCAGGAAATTCTCCTTACCAGCCTTATAAGCCTAAAGTCTGAAATTGTCATTAAAGAAGTATCTTGCACCCCCTTTCACTCTCACTGTATCTGTTACTTAATAATTACTAAACTGATCTCATATCACTAAAATGCATCTAGAATTGTATTTTGTTTGCAATACATCATAATCACACTAGGACCATGATTATAACATGCAGATGTTCCCAGGTGTGCATATTTGTCACATTACAATTTACTTGTGCACACATTCCCAGCTCCCAGGTGTGTTCATTTGTTATTTTACAGTGTATCTGAAGACATTCTCAAGATTGCACATTTGTTATCTTACTGTATATCTGTAGACACATTCCCAAGTATGTACATTTGTTAAAATACAGTACGTCTGTACACACATTCCTAGGAATGCATATTTGTTATCTTATGAAGTAACTCTATGTACATTTGTTATCTTACAGCTTATCTGTATACGTTTTACAAGGTGCCATTGTGCTAGTCTTTACTGCTGTCTGGCACACATCTGGAAAAACTTCTTTCTTGTGCAGTCAGCAGCCTTCACTGCACTCTCTCTCTACATGGGACTGCAGATTCCTTCAGATGTCCCTACTGAGGGTGGTACTTATTGTTCCAGGGCAAACATATGCACAAGGTAATCGGCATGCATACCTCTCAACCTCTTAATACAAGAAATCTGGACAAAGCCCAACAAAATGGGGGGATAAAGGCCCCAAATTAGGGACATTCTTTAAATATTGCCCTTATAAACTTAGAAAGTTGTTAGTTACAGGTTTTGTTTTAGCATACATTTTATAAAGAATTTGAAGTCTGAAACTCAAATGTATGTCATTATTTAATGCTTCAATCCTCAGATTATCCAAGTGATTTGCCAGAAAACCACAGATTTTATGAGGAACAGGCCAAAAATGTGAGCCACAAATCTGTACATTCTGTGAAAATCTGTACAGTTGAGAGGTATAAGCAGTGCTGCAAGTGTATTTAATAAGCAAAGCATGAATAAAACCACATTGATTCTGCAAAATCTTAGCCCTGGAACAAAACACCCACAGCAACGTCACATATCTAACAAGTATAAAATAACTAAAACCCACCATAGCTATGTGCAGAAGGAGCCATGTGCACTTAAATAATTAATACTCTTGATCACATTCCTTAAGTGGCTGTGGGTAGAGGCCTACATGGAGCTCTCAAGAACTTATCTGAGAACCTGCTCTGAAGTAATCTGAGCACTACGGGCTTGTAGCTTATCCAAAATGTTTTTTAAGATTTCTTCTAGTCACTAAAAAGGGTGTCCTTGTACATGCTGTTTCGTCTTTTATAAGGCTGGAAAGGAGGAAGATAGGAAAGGTAGAAATAGGAGAGAGGGAAGAAGACAAGGGACAGATAAAAGGAACATATTAAAAGGATTGTGCAGGAGGAGATGGTGTTTTTTTTTCTTTTTTTAAGAGGTAAGATGTGTATGACATGACTCTGCTCAGCCCACACACCCATACAGTGCTGCAACGTATTTTATTGTTAGCTGTGGAAAAGGCCAGTTTACTAAAAGGTCTTGTAATCCAATGTAGTTCCATTTTTTTTCCAGTTGCATTTTCTTTGGATAATTAAATGCAAGTCTTCCTGGGATGTAATAACAGGCCAGAGGTTTCATGTTCCATGCAGTTACTAATCACTTAAACCTGTTTTGTATACTAATTTTACTTTAATATAATATTATGCTTTACATGTGTCCAGCAGTGTTAATATATGCTGGATTTGATTCCTGTAGCACTGTTTGGGGGAAGGGAAGTTACACACCCAGTTCAGTTAAATAAACAAGGAAATGTTTTAAGGTATTGTGTTGTGACATTTGTTTGACCCTGTACTAGGTGCCTGGTATTTATGGTACCCTGTATTAAGACTGTGAAGGAAAAATAAAGTAATGTGGAATAAAAACAGTCAGAGTTGAATCTGGCTTTTACAGTCTTAGAAAAGCATACATTCCATGCACAAAATATAGCAAGCTTAAGTACTAATGAGGTTTAATTGATGATAATGTATATTTGAAATAAGTGTAGCTTACCCATGGCAAGCTGAATGCATTTACACCTATGAGAAAGGATGCATATGTGTGCTATCATACAATCCATAGAGCTCAGCATTGCTGAGTTTAACTTGCAAAAGAACATCATAAATTGGCCCCACCTTCCTCCAGGTGGACTCAGTCTGCTATTACCTGCTTATGGACTTTTATGGATCATAGTTACCAAGTTTGATTCATAGATTGATTCACAGATTCATAGACTGTTACTAGGTTAATGACCTAGTGCACCTTTTTAAGCCTAGTCAAGTCTTCCTGAAAGAATAAATATGTCCTGTATCCAAACAGGACATTGTGGGCCATGCATTTATAAGCTACCTCTGTCCATAAGGGACATTGTGTAAAGTGCCATTTTCAGTGAGGTCTGCATGTGTCAGGTGGCTTACTGCTGAAAACTGTCATTTCCAATGAATAAAGGACAGGTGCAGCCTAAAAGACAGCTGCTGTAATTAAGTAATAGACTGGATGATGAATTACACATCCTAATGACTATCACACTCTTACAGCAAACACATATTGTCTTATGTGTTAGTTGTGCAGCAAAGGAGAAGAAAACACAGGCAGTTCTGAAAAAAAAAACCTCACAGTGAACTGTGGGTATCAGCAGTTATGTGTATTGTATAATTCAGTGGCAAACATGATCTGCATTTCTTGAAATTATCATACAAGGATAGCAGATGTCACATTGTCCTTTTGTCACAATACGTAACCACAGGTTACAAATGATGCAACAATAGTGAACAAGACATATGACAGACAACTTTAATCCAGATGAGAATCACATCCTTATGAATACTATGAGCACATATGGGGCATGCCCTTTTGGAAAAGGGAGACAAAACAGGCAGAGAGAGAAGGTATGGAATTAAATAGTGGCCAAAATTGGTGTTGTAGTAGGAAGGAACCACACCCTAGAATGATGCAGGAAAGGAACCAATGACGTGATGGAATGTGCCAGGACAAAAGCTAGACAGAATGCAATTGTCTGTAGAAGCACTGGTGGTATTCCTTCCATATTCCAAACTTTACCATTGGATGAAGAGCACTTTATCTCTATAAGATGTAATGATTTTGATGAAAAAGGTATAGCTGTAGGAGTTGTCCAATGTGGTGTCAGTTTTGTTCTAACTTTACCTCTCCACCCCCAACAACTGCCTCAAAAACACACTCAAACATAAACCTTCCAGCTATAAGTAAGAATCATGTACTGGCTGAACTCATTAAAGCCAAGAACACTGCTGAAATGGGCCCCAATAACATCCATGATTCCTCCTGAATAGTCTAAAATATGACTTATTAGGACCACTGAAATCATTATTTAACAATAGTCTTAAAACAGGCTTTGTGCCATGTGAATGGAGGACTGTGATCGTCATCCCTCTTCATAAGAGAGGACCTTTAAGAGATCCCGGAAACTCTAGACCTACTAGTCTGACTAGTCTTATTTGCAAAGCCATGGAAAGAATTATCATAGAAATTATCAACAAGGTAATTGGAGACCTCCAGACACTGGATCCATCCCAGTCTGGCTTTGTCAAAGGAAGGTCATGCTTACTCTATCTGGTGGACTTCTTAGAAAAGGTCACTAAGGCAATGAATAAGGGGAAAACAGTGCATAATGCTTGCCTTGATCTGGCTAAAGCATTTGATACAGTACCTCACTTAGGCATTGTCAACAAACTTATGGAACTAGGTATAAACCCCTTAGTAGCATGCTGGATAGCTAGCTGCCTCACAAATAGGACCAGGAGGTTAAAATCAGAAAGGCCAGCTCCAAAAAGAGGCTGGTCACCAGAAGAGTCTCCAAGGGCTCTGTGCTGGGCACACTCCTCTTTGGCATCTACTTCTAGGGTGTCAAAGCCAATGTCAAAGACCTTTGGCTGACCACGTTTGCAGATTATTGCAAACTGGTAGCAGTCATTCAATCCCCCCAAGATGAGAACACCCTTTAGGAAAGTCTAATACAGACAAACCTTTTGTGCCAAAGCTATGGGTTAAAAATCATTAATACCAAGAAATGCAGTATTCTACCTTTTGGGAAGTTTACCATCTCAGGTAACTATATCATCAATAAAGCACCCCTAAAAATTTATTCAATAATCATGGATCTGGGAACTCATATAGATAGTACCCTAGCTTTTGACCACCATGTTTCCAAGGTAGTAAGAAAATTATTTTATGTTACTCAACTTATAAGCAAGAGCATGGCATCTAGGTCTACAGAGGTCATCATACCTCTGCACTTGGCCCTCATCAGACCCACGTTAGAGTATAATGCTCTCTTCAGTATGTACCTGGACAGAAACATGCAGCAACTACAATGTCCACAAAGGTTCCTTACCAAACAAATACAGGGAGTAGATACAATTTCCTACACTGATCACTTCAAAGCCTGTCATACAGGGCTTCCTTGAACCTTATTTTGATAAACATTTTGCACATGCACAAACAAACAGCATCAGAACTGCTAGATCAAAAGACCTAAATTTTGCTTATGACATAAATAGGACATGTTAAAGAGATATATATGTTTCTCAGAGAATTCCTGTTCTCTGGGGAGGACTTTCTCATCCATGTGAAGCAGTGTTCCACCCTATACCTTTTTAAGTGCAACTTAGACCTATGGACAGGTAGCTGGAAATTCACCCCTGGTCTCACTCCTATGTCTCTGATGGACAGAAGCAGTTAGTAAATCACCACCTATATAAATCAAATTTGTGAGTAACATTTGGGTTGCACAATTAGGCTTATAAGGGGCCTAGTGGTTGTTAGCCAAGTATACGCCTATAAACCTATGAAGAACTGCTAAGGCAGAATTTTGTGGGATGCCAGTGTGTCCCCAGTTTGTCTCTGTATGATCCCAATGGCAAGTATAGTGAGGGCTATGAATACTTTGATATCCACAGATTTATGAAGGCCATGCATCCTCCCAGTTCCTATCTACGGGGTCATGCAAACTCAGCAAAGCCTGTACTATATCACTGTCCACATCTATCCTGGATTTCTTGGCCACCAATGTTTAGATGGGTCATCCGTTGCATGAATCAAATTTTTCTTGGACAGTGAACATGATTGGATGAACCTGACTTTGGCACAGCTGAGACAAGTGCCTCAGAAAGCTAAATAGCTAATGTGACAGTAAAAACAAGCATATCTGGAAACTTCATACCAGATGGATAAGGCCTGACTTTACTTTTTATATCCCCTATGTGCACAATGTAAATACTCATAAAAGTCACATAACATAATCACAGATTGTTCACATATTTTCATTTACATCTCATTATTGCCTCATTTGCATAAGTTCTCAAACTAACTGCTGTCTCTAATTACATTTACTTCTCTGAATCACACCTTAGCTGCATTTAGGTGCAGCCTGTGCAAAATCTGTTATGCCTCAGAGAAATGACTTGGAATGCCCCCTAATTTTGGAATCCATGTTTGTAGTATATGTGATACAGGCACTGCTGTTTCATTGTTCAGACAGAGCAAGGTTATTGTTACATGAGAAAAGGGAATGCTGTTCTCTAAGTTTACTAATCAGAGATGCTTTCGTTCTCTCCATTCAGATTCTTCACATCCAATATACTGTTATTTTATCAAACTTTATAGAAAGTACTTTCTTTCTGGCCTTTACTGTATTATCCATATAGCACTACCTTCCTTATTTTTTGTTCAGAATTAAGAAAGTTGGCAACAGCTGATATCAAACCTGAAGCCCACGTAGAAAAAGTAGGAAAAAAGATGATGATGATGAGATGGAGGACTAATATGTTTTTGTGCTTATCTTTATATTTTGGGCATAGCATGAAAGCATGAAAAGTGTTCATTATGCAGACATTTTCCAGTGTTTATGTCAAATGTTTTTTTTTTTGCTTAACCATTGTTTGCTTTAGCTCAGAATATGGACTCCAGCAGCTCCTAATCATTCTCTGACTATTTCCATGAACATAGGAGGATTGAAAAGCATAAGCACACACACACACACACACACACACACACACACACACACACACACACACACACAAGCTCTCTCATACACAGATGCACACACAGACATACACGCTCACACGCATACACTCTCTCATACAGAGACATACACAAAGACACACACACACACACACACACACACACACACACACACACACACACACACACATATCTAAGTGCGTGTGTGTGTGTGTGTGTGTGTGCGTGTGTGTGTGTGTGTGTGTGTGTGTGTGTGTGTGTGTGTGTGTGTGTCTGTGTGTGTATGTGTGAGTGTGTGTAAAAAATACGTTTCATTAAACTACAGAGACAGGAATACTATAAAACATTAATTATTGGTGCTGAGCAATTGTAGTATATTTTTCAAAATGTTGAAATGTCAACATATAAAATAATTAATTAAGGCAAACCTCCATTATTGGCTTTTTGACAAACAGCTGTCTGCCATCTAATAGTATATCATCTTTGGATGAATCAAATGGCATTGCACATTGTTTCCCCGGCACAAGACTGAAACGAACTAGAAGTAATAATCTGGCTATATTTTCATAAATATCTTTATGTTTAATTAGAGATACAGAAAAAAGGACTTATTTTATAAGAACTAACAAAAAGTACCTTCTTAATTTTACAGTACTTCTGTGCTACTGGCAGCCACATACTATGAAATCTATTTTAGACTGGTGTGGGAGGAACAGAATGAGGAATCAATGAGCTGGGATGCAGACAGTTTGCACAACTGACTACACTACACTGCACCATCTTGCTAATGTGTGATAATTCTACTTGCTCGATACATCAATGAGTGGCAATTTACAAGCAGAAGCAGTAAATGTGAATTTCTGTGAAATAAAAAATCTTTATACTGCTAAATGTAAGTGCAAAAGGGCTGCCAGACAATACAAACAATTCCTAATATGATCTGTAGATCATAGACTAATGAAGTCATCATGATGGCAACTGACAACAGAAGCAATTACAACTGTTCAGCTAGTGATATTGCTCTAAGAAGCTAGAATCTGAGAAAATTTTGCACCTGTTTTAAGTAAACTAAGAATTCATGATGAACGTTTGTCATTTGTGTATGCATGCCAGAATAGCATTAATAGAGAATGGTTCTATTTGGCTGAGGAACTCAACATGCCAAGTATTGACAATTGACAATGATATTTATATTTAAGGAGTTCTATATCAAGCATTAACACAGATAACATGGGAGAGGCTATCAATGAACATTGCATTTTAATGTTTGTTGCTTAAGGAAGTTATACAACGTCAATTTGCACTCAGAATTGCATCGCAAAAAATGATTAAAAAAAATGGATTGCAAAGTTGTAGCCAGAGGAATGTAAGGGAGGGGATGCCTAACATGGAGGTAAAACATTTTTGTGTAGTGCAGGATTTGCCAGAATAAGCAATTATAAAGTGTAAGTTCATTAATTACTTAGAAAGTTACACAATACAGCCTGTTACACAAATGTTAGATTGTGTAATGTGCAAAAAGAAAGGCTAAGCACAAATCAGAGATCTGAAAGACTGCATTATGCAAATCTAAAAAAAAAAAAAAAAATATATATATATATATATATCTTTAATGCATAGCTTCTTGGACAGTCACAAGTCACAGTTAACCTGCATTAAACAACATAATAGTCCTTAAGCCTCATGTAAACATCAAAAATATATCTGAGTGCTTCACAAACAAAAATATATGCTGTACAGTAGAGGAGGCACCTATCAGCGCAGTGGGATACACACATTTAGTGACTATTTTCTTTCTGCATTTAGTCTGGTGTCACATTAGGGCAGTGCTAAACAATGAAGTTTTTAAGTATAGAACATTATCAGAATGACTTGGAGTTTCCGTGAATGAGGATCAGGCTTCCTCGGTGGAGGGTGAGCAGATTGGCCTCATCATTGGATAAACTGCAGTATACTGTAGTACAAAGGATAACATATTTGGCAAATGCAACTTCAATACAGCATAGTATGTTTCTGTATTAGCATATGAAAAAAAACTAAGAAGCACAATAGAAAAAAGGAATGTCATCGTTCATGGAATGTGTGTAACATATATTAATACACTTACCTCAGTTCAGCAATGAAATCTAATGCTCAGCTAAAGAACTTGTGGCTGCCTGTAGCACAGAAGTACCGTAACAGTTCAGAATGATGGAAAAATAATGACTGCAGATATGACCATATTTCAGGAGCAGAAATGCAAACATACATAGTAAAAAAATACAAACTAGAAAGTTAAAGTTCTGTCAAATAAAATACATGTCTCTGTTATATATAGTTGTCTGAAACTGTTAAAGATAGGTAGATTACATATAGACCAGGATGATATTGCCATGTTCCTACATCATACCACGCAGGTGATGCACTCTTCCAATTAAATACTGTTGTAAGGGATTTAGGCACTCATATTAATAATTCCTAGTGTTTTGACCATCATGTCTCTGCAGTACTTAGAATTTTTTTTAAATCTAGTCCAATTTATTTCAAAAGGCACCTCATCTATATCCAAAGAAGTGTTAATCCACATTGGAATTCTCCTGTGAATGCATGATCTGGCAGTCAGTGCAGAGGATTTAAGATACGTTCTTGTGGTTTATGGTCTGGGGTTTGATCTCCTCACTGTTCAATTGCTTACTGTGTGACTTTGAAAAAGTCACTTAACCAGACAGTGTTCTTGGGCTGAACCTTAAGAATGTCCATGAGGATCACTGTCCACTGTACGAATGTCCATGAGGATCACTGTCCACTGTTCTACCACTGTTCTATCTTGGTTAACAAATAAATTCTTTAATCAATTTTTATCATCCCATTATTGAACATGGAGTCCCTATTGACATGCGCTTGTATCACTCAGCTTGAGAGACCTCAGAGAATTATAACCTAAAAGATCAATAACATCAAAACTCTCAGTTATTGAGACAGACTGTCAGCCTTCCCCTTGTTCACATTATCTTATAAACTCATATGTGTTATCTGTGTCTAGTCTTTAAACCCATTAAAGGCCTAACCTTCCCTGACTTCCTGCTTCTTTGCATAGCAAATGATTCGTCAAACAATTCATTAAAGGAACTACACATTCATTAATAGATAACACACTCCCCCATCTCGAAAACAAACTTCCACTATTCGCCAAGCAGAGTAGACCCCTTTCCACTTTCAAGGTAAATGTAGAAAATTGTAAGGACAGTCATATTTTGTTCCTGTATATCTGTGTTGCCCTCTTTGAGGCTGGATTTATCCTTTCAATACGGTTTGTGCCTATGCTTAGAATGATCTTTGGCAATACTTAACCTATGAGCTCTTGAACTTTATATATAAATGTATATATGTTGCTCAAATACAAAGCAAACAGCTCTGATGCAGATAGGAATGCAAAAAAAAAAAAAAGAGGGCCACACAAAATGCACTGCAGGGGAAGGTGACGAATATAACTCAAAGTACAATTGTCTAAAAAAGCCACAGACAGGCAAACATACAGCTGTTACGTGAGATATGCAATGATGTGTCAAGGATGTCAATACAACATGCAAAGAAACAGACCTAACTCTAACTCATTCAGCAAAACTGATGCATGCATAAAGAGTATGTAACAGTGGGCATGACAGCTAATGATGGCATTAGAACATAGACATGACTGGTGTATCATGTGTAGTGAGTCCTCATGCTGAGTGAAACCCCATTTATGTATCTTGTCACCCTAATTAGTTGATGGGGCACTTGTGGCTTTTCTTGATGTTGTGCATGCATGCACAAGCAGTGCACCTCTTCCTCCATCTGTGGCACTATATGAGAGACTTAACTTATCAACTTAAAAAAATGTTGCTTTTTAATTACATCAGCCTATGTAGAAGCCATGATAGCTCAGGACCTAAAATTTGATGTCTACTGGCAGAAGATGGCATTGACTTTTGACACACATGCTTATTATTTCAAAAATGTGCATGTCACCTGATGGATCCGAATTACCACCTCCAAACCAGACATCCCCAGAAGAAGCAAAAGTCAATAAAGCATAGTTGTCTCTTTTTTCATTTAACAACTCTTCAATGGCCTGGCTTAATTATGGTGTATGAAGACACAAACCAAGGGAACTAACCATTGTCATATGGAGGTCTGAAAATCCATAAAATACTGAGATCAAATAATAGATGGTGAGTTAGGTACCCACTGCCAGAGCAATCATGCTAATGTTCTGCTATCATGGCTGCACTTTCTCTCCCTTTCTCTTCTTAAATTCCCAGAAACATATTGGGTTTCTAATATGGTGAGGAAATGGACTCCATTCCTAAGTCAGGGTATGATTAAAGTTAATGAAATTTGTATTGCTTCAGTCTCAGATGTTTCCATGAGAGCCATTCTCGCACTCACAATGCACCCAGAGAATTGCTTCTTTCTGCAGTTCATATAGGGTTAAATGTGTTGGTAGCATAATTAAGCACAATTGTAAATTCTCCTTTGTTATTCATGTTGCTTCTAGCACTATTGGAACTACCTGGGTCTTCTATTTAACCCACATTAGTCTCATTTCTGCCTAGAAATCCTGGTATTTTATGACTTTGTTTCTCTTAATGTAAGCCACTATACATGTTGGGTACATCTATTTCAATGATTAACACTACTTTTGTCCTTTTTCTTGGATTACCATATCTGATTTTCTTGAATCTATTTTCTTAACTGGTGGCATTGGGTGACCCTGTATTATATGAACTTTGTCATTCTTGATAATACTTTGTCATTAATGCTTCCAATACTTCTCAGCTATTGCTTTTTTTGTGGTGTTTGTACAATCAACAGTTCACTAGTCATGCCACATTATGTGTCTTTTAATACACAGATTCTCAGAAATGCATGTATTACATCCAGCAGTGAGATATGCAGCTATTTCTAGTTCTGATTACAAAACCTGCATTGTTTTCTGTTTCTCCCACTTTTTCTGTAGACTTTGTAAACCATCATGTACATAGCCCATCGTCTTGGGCTGCCATAATAGTCCTTCATCTTCTGGTTTAAATTCAACTCCTCTTACCTTTTCTTCTGGTCTTTTTATATTTCATTTGCTGTCTTTTTCTTGACTACTTCTAGTCTGATCCTTTCCAAAATGTTTCTGTTAAACAAAGCAGCACTGTCTTCTTAGACATCTACTTTTTATGCTTTATAACTTTCGCTGTGGTTGGACTTGATGAGGACAGCATATATCTGTGCAGTCCCACAATTAGAGACCTATACAAGTAATCAGTTTTGAGGAGGCCCATACCTTCACCTTTCTGTTCTCCCAGCATCAAAGGTGAGTGCACTCTCTTTTGAGCCACTATTATACTCTTTTGGTTCTGTAATTTTGCATGGACTGCATCTGTACTTATGATAAGATTAGCGCGCTGTGCTAATGCGTCCGTCTCTAGTGTCATAACATAGCTAGGTAGGGGTTTGAATCCAGCAGGTGGCAAGTGTGTGTGAAGGGGGTAAGTGTGTGTGTAAGTGTGTATGAAAAAAACATCCCTTTGGGTTGGGAGGGTGGCCTAATGGTTAAGGTGTTTGCCTTGCAAGCACAAAGTGCAAGGTTTGAGTCTCACAAGGGATAATTGGCTAGGCTTAAAATGTCTCGCAAGGGCAGTTAGCTTAGTACTAACCTATAAACCTATAATATGATGCATGCATGGCAATCATTATAAAAGTTACCATCTCCGAATAACACTTTATAGTGAATATGCACCAAACAGTGCACATTGTCTCAAATTAGTCATGGCAGCTATGATTACTTGTAAATCATGTTATCTCATGTAAAACACTGTTGGACATGTTAGGATATGCTGCCATTACACATGGCAGATGCCAGTCATATATTTCACTGTATACAGGTCTCCCAGATGCTTTGAAAGTGACTGTTATTAAAGATTTCTCTACAAAATTCTCTTCAGTATCCTGCTGTGTTCCCTATCATCCTCTTTCTTACTCAAGCTTATCTGCTGTCCATTTACCGACTTCAGCTGCATCCATATGTTATAGAAGGAAGCACAGATCAAGGGTATATTGTGAGATATGATATGATACATTATGATACAATGTGATATAATATATTTTATTATAGCATATCCTATCATGTCAAATCATATGATAAAATGGCAGCAAAGAATTGTGCTTATTTGGCTTCCTCAATATTGCAGTTACTCCATTGAAGCTTCCCCTTACTTTTCCATCCTCTGACTGCATGTTAATCAACATTATTTTATGTATTCTCTCAAGTCATTCTACCTATCTTCTACCTCCATAGCAAAGTAGTGCTTCCTGTTATCCAGGATAAATGGGGTTCTCCAAATCTGGTGGTCATGTATCCTCCATTTTCCTCTTCCCTTGATTTTGAGCATAATCTCTTCATGTTCTGACTTGCACACATGAAAAACTATTACATAACATTAAATTAATAACCTCAGCATTATCCATTGCTTTATACTCAGCTTCTCATTTTCAATACAGTAATGTAATATGCTTTTTGATTTTACCTCATCCATATATCAATATTCTGGTCACATCTACTTTTGATCCAAACATGAAAATTTATTTAAAACATGAAACGAAGTAAGCACTTTTGTCTGCTATATATAACCAGACTTCTTCAGACAACTAAAAACTGCTTGCAAAAGAATTTATATACATCAGAGTCACAAATGGTCACACCCCACTTAAACTTAATGAGCTCAAAGAAAAGAAAAACTTTTTGTGCTAACCAAAATGCATGCTGCAGCTAAAAAAGCATCTCATATAAATCACTTTGTAGAATAAAAAAATATATATGTATCTGTTCTTAAATCAGAAAATGTATCAATAAATTACCTAAACCTACATGGTATGAAACATTTTTAAAAATGCATACACATATAAATAATTATGCTAACATCATTATGCAAAAAAATATTAAAACATATAGTTCTGAAAAAACATGTGGGGATGGGCATGGAAGATATTCCTTGAAGAGAAAGAAGTGTGGTGGCAGGTTTTTCTTCATGCATATCCCCCCAGGTTTAAATGACAGTTTCCATATCATGCATGTTAAAATTAAAAGTATTTGATAGGTAATTTTTCTAGTTCTAGTTAGTGAGGGAGTCCCTGACTTTAATTTGATATAGACTAGATATAGACCGGGTTAAATGTTTTTTCAGAACTATATGTTTTAATAATTTTTTGCATAATAATGTTAGCATAATTATTTATATATGTGTGCATTTTTAAAAAAATGTTTCATACCATGTAGGTTTAGGCTATTGATTGTATGATAAATTTTCTGATTTTGCATGCAGTTTTTACTTGTCTGAAGAAGTCTGGTTATATATAGTAGACGAAAGTGCTTACTTCGTTTTATGTTTTAAATACATTTTTGTGTTTGGATCAAAAGTAGACGTGACCAGATTATTGACATATGGATGAGGTAAAATCAAAAAGCATATTACATTATTGTATTGAAACTGAAAAGCTGAGTATAAAGCAATGGATAATGCTGAGGTTATTAATTTAATGTTATGTAATAGTGGATTTCAGCCTGTGTTACTTTGTGTGAAGGTTGGTTTTCGTTTGTGTTTGGCTTTCCATGTCTACTTATCTGTGCATTGTGACATGTAAATAGCTAAAGCCTTTCTTTATCTTTGTTTATTATTGCACTGCAGTTTATATGTGATGGATGTCTTTTTCTAGTCTTGCTACATTGTTAGGCTTCTAAATAAATTGTATAATTTATCTGAGCAACAAAATCAACAAACCACAGGAACATTCTTCTAACATATGTACAGTCCTATATATTTCATATTCTTTTACTGTTATCATTTATGAATTCATCCTTTACTAATAATCATTATTATAAGTTCCTACTTTTGTAATTGTCTACATATGTATGTTTGCTTCACTAAAGAATACTGGAATTTGATCCCAATAAGTAGATTGTAAAAGTTAGCTGTTTGTATTTTGAATCCTGTCTGGGGCCTTAGTCTTGTAGTTTCATTCACAGTTGTGTTAGAATTGTGAATTACTGTCATATTTGAGCCACATTTATGATATGATGTGATATAATATATTTTGTTACACCATAATCATACCAAGTCAAATCATATCATAAAATGACAGCAAAAACTGTGCATATTTGGTTTCCTCTTTTTCCATAAACTGCACTATACACCCTTATAGTGCCTTTTTTAGGCAAGGTTCAAATGACAAATTCACCACTGTAAGAGGTGCAAGCAAGCAAAATCTGAGGGTAATGCTACTCAGTGCTAGAAGTCTAAACCTCAAAATGCACTCGTTCAAGCCACTCCTTAAAATGGAGAACATCGACATCTGTGCAGTGATAGAGACCTGGTTCAAGGCTCCAGAGAACACTGCTGAATTACCAGGCTATAATTCATACCACACCTTTCAGCCACCTAACCTAGACTGAAACACTAAAGGTGGAGGTGTGTCCATATTCATTAAGGATATCCACACCTCCAGGCTAGTGGCTCAGCATAATGCATCCAAGATTATCCAAGTGCAACTAACTCTGGGCAAGACCGCAATCCAAATTGTAGCTTGCTACAGATCCCCCAACATGCCCCAGGATTCCCACTCCTTATTTCTTGATTCACTGGAAAATATTACGGTACAACCCAACACCCTAATAATGGGTGATTTCAACTACCCCACCATTAACTGGGAAAACTACTCATCTACCAACTTTTTGCTCAATGTTTTCTGGAATTCATAAATTCCAATGCTTTGGATCAACTTATCCATACCTTCACCAGGGGCAGCAGTATCCTAGACCTGGTCATTACCAACATGGGTGACATGGTTCCACACCAGAGGTCAATTCCTAATTGGTCAGATCTGACCACAAGCTAATCACCCTAGACATCCACATCCCGCCACCACCCCCCATTAGGGAAACCACCATAAAAAATTTTTCCAAAGCCAACTTCACACTTCTTAATATGGAAGTGGCAAACATCATGACACCCATGTAGATGGACAATAGAGGTACGACTGTTGAATCCTACACAAATGCCCTTTATAAGCACTTACATGAGTGCATGGATTGTGCTATCCCTAACAGAACCAAGATGCTATCCTCCAAAAAAAGGAACCCAATCTGGTGGTCCCCTACCATAAACAAACTCTACAACTGAAGAAAGAAACTGTTGCAAAAAAGAGTAAAATCCATGATTGGAGGAAATCCCTCATCAGCCTCAGTAAGAAGCTGAGATCCCTCATAAAATCCTCCAAAGCTTGTTAAGAAAACAAAATTGTACCAGTCAAAAAAGCTCTCCTGCACGAGAGGCAAATGCACGGCTCAAAAAACAATTATGAAACACCAACAAAAGAAGAGCCAGCATACTGTGTTCAGATAATCACTTTATTAAAACAAAAAAATCAGACCGGTTTCGGCCGGAAAATATCACAGCCTTCTTCAGTGCAAACAGAATACAGCTTTACTTTGACATTAAATACACCTATCTTGAGGCTTATTGGTCCATCCTAGAATTGTTCATTCAAACCAGGTGGAAACAATCCACCCAGTTTTACAATCCACTTTTTTTCTTTGTTATGTAAAATTGAGTGCCACCCAGTTTTGTTGGATTTATTGCCCTTAATAATATCAATGACCATAAATGTAAATCTGGCAGTGGGATGTATCAAGTGATGTTTGTATAGTGCATTGGTAGCCTTTTTGTTTTTAATATTACTAATGTGTTCCGAAATTCTAATTCTGAATGGACGGGAAGTTTGACCGTTATAAAAGGAACCACAAGTGCATGTAGCTTGATATATTAACCAATTAGTGCTGCAATTGGCAAAAAAAATTGTATCATAAACTACAGAGCTATTACAGCTAGAAAATTGTTTAGATTTAGTGACCTTGTCACAGTGGATACAATGTCCACACGGATGGCAACCAACTAAAGGATCCCCCGATAAAGTGGTTTGTATATGTGGAGATGGTTGATACATGGTCCCATGTTTATAGTGGTTAAAACAGGAACTAAGATGTTTGCCTTTCCGATATGAAAACTGGCATCTTTCTGGTATAATATGTGCTAGCTCATCATCATATTGTAAGATATTCCAATGCTTATTTACACTTTGGATTAAGTTTCCAGTGTTCCTGGCATATGTTGTGACAAACCTGATGGGTTGTGCTGTTGAGATGTTATGTCTTTATAACTTAGAAATTCTTCTCTGTTGGTTGAATTAACCAGATTGCTTGCCTGCAACACATAACCCATACCATAACTCCTAGATTTAAATCTATTTATGAGATCCTTCCTTTGATTCTGAAAAGAAGAATCATCAGAACAAATGCGCTTTATTCTAATAAATTGCGATTTGGGGATGTTGCGGGCTATGTGTGGTGGATGGAAACTAGACGCATGGGGGATAGTGTTGTATTGGGGGTATTTCCTGAATACTTCAGTACTCAATGTATGATCTGGTAATCTGTTAATGGTCACATCCAAAAATGTGATACTGTTCAGATCATAATGGATAGTAAATTGTAAACCCCATGAGTTATTGTTCAAATAAGATATGAATTCATGTAGCATATCTATCTCTCCCTTCCATACCATCCAACAATCGTCTAGAAAATGTCTCCAAATGTCAATATGTTCTAAATAGATATTGTTCTCATGATCATAGATGAGATGTTTTTTAACAAAGGCCATAAACAAATCGGTGTAAATTGGAGAAAAAGAAGCACCCATCGCTGTACCTTTTGTTTGTAGATAGCAAGTGTCCTGATAGAAAAACACATTACTATTGAGAACATGTCTTGCTAGCTGTACCAGAAAAGAGTTAAAGTCAGAATGATATAAATTGGCCAATTCCAACCAGTATGTAAGGGCCTCCAAACCAGATTCATGTGGAATGTTTGTGTATAGAGCGCACACATCAAGTGTGCACATCAACCAATCAGGTTCTAATTGGCTGTCTGAAATAATCTGCAAAAAATTGGTAGTGTCCTGTAAACGAGAACGTACTAGATTCAGCAAGGGCTTTAGGTGTTTGGTCAGATAGAGAGACAGGGGTTCTGTAATGTAACCCTTGCCTGAAACAATAGGTCTACCCGGTGGATGAATGGGATTTTTATGGATTTTCGGCAAAAAGTAAATATATTGGTTAGCTGGGTCATGAATCATAAGTTGATGCATGGTATCATTGGTGATAATGGCTTCATCTCTGGCCTGAAATAAAAAATCATCAATTAATTTTTTGAAACGATGAATAGGATTAATATGCATCTCAAAATAATATCTTCCATCAGACAACTGTCTTTTGGCCTCTTGATCATAATCGCACCAGTTTAAGACAACCACAGCTCCACCTTTGTCTGCAGAAATGATGACAATATTCTTGTTATTTTGTAGTTCCAGAATAGCTTGTTTTTCCACAGTTGTTATATTGTTACATTTGAAATATGTCTCTGACCTAGAAAAATGCAGATCTTTGAGAACGCTATTCTGGAAGTGATGTACCAAAGGATGCATGGGAGGAGAAAAAGATGATTTGTGATATACAAACTTATCATCAGTGAAGTTGTTTCATTATTACCAAAAAACAGTCTCAAATTCAACGTTCTACAAAAAGACATCAAATCTTGGGCAAACATATCCTCAGACACCATAAAACCTGGAATAAAAGTTAAGCCTTTATTAAGGACAGTCAAATGGGCTGGAGATAGCACAAAATCAGATAAGTTTAAAACATTCCTATTATGGTCAATAACTAGTTCTGTATTACCATTTTCAACAAACTCTGGATGTTGTCTATACCTCCTGTGTTTATGCCCCCCCCCCCCCCCCGCCGATACTTGGGCCTAAAGGGACAGACAATGGTGTCATTTTTGGGGACGGTGAACTTGATACTGACTGTAATTCATTATCTGTGCAAGAGGAAATGTCCTCAGTCAAGGATCCAGTATCATGACCAGATCTCCTCAATATGGAGCGTGGTCTCTTTCTTTTAGAAGTTTTTGACAGTGAAGGTGTAAATCTCACATGCTTGGTACTATTTGAAAAAGGATTGCCCTGCTGGTAATCAGCTTGATCTCTCTGAATTTTTTAAATTTTTCTACTTCTGAGTTGTTGTTCCAAATTATTGAGGTCTGTAGCTACTTTATTGAGATGTTTATTATATTATTATTATTATTCAAAAGGTTTCACATCATCCACCAATTTCGTCACTGTATCTATCTCTTTGTCAATAACATGATCTTAGTATTTAAATAGAGTTTCCACAAAGGTCATACTGGCCTGTTGCTGTATTAAAGACCACTGATCACTAAGCTCTGAGTCTACTATCCCCACATGAGGTTGTATACGTACTCTCAAACCACGGGGGGTTATCCCTTTGGCTATATATGCCTTGAACAATTTGGAATGCCAAATATTCGATCTAAGGGATCAAAGTTGTTTAAATAGACCTTCAAAAGCCAATGCACAAGTAGATTCGGAACTGGGGACATCATTTGTACTACTATGATGTTGGGAAGAAGCACCCAGGCCAAATGCTCTGAGGTCTTCCCTGTCAGATGATAATTCTGTTACCAAACTTGAAAGATCCATATTGAACTCTGTGCTTGTTCAAATGTATAAAAAAGGTATAAATAAAATATAATATATCAAGAGGAGTATTACTGACAATAATAGCAACAACAACTACGTCAGTAAAATATATATATATATATATATATATATATATATATATATATGTATATTACAATAGTAGGAACAATCGCAGCCCAAAGAAAAAGGAAATCAACATATCATTCACTGCCAAGCTGCATCCCTACCTACATAAATCACCTTATACCAATCTTTATTACGATAAGTGAAATAATAGCAAATGGTTCAGAACTGTGCATTCAAAATGAAAGGTTATACTACAGAGCATTAGTTATTCATGGGTAAAATAGAGCAACAAAAACAGATTAATCCTAAAAAAGGGAGACCCAAATAATGACCCAAAATGGTGAATGAGTCAAAATGCCCTGATATATTAAAACATTTGTTCCATTATTATTTGACCCGAATAAACTTAATCCTATACCTATATTAAAAAATTGGTATATGGTATGATTGAAAAGGTATTAAAGTATGTCTCAAATGTCCCAGAAGAAACAATCAGTCAGATATATACACCTGAGCTTATCCTAATATAACCAATTGCATACCTGTATATGGAATATCAAATGTTAGGTGCAAAGACAAACCTCGATATACAACAAGTATTATGACCAGAAACTTGAACAGTAAATTATTAACCAAGTATTAAACAAAATCAACCTCATGTAATGAGCTGAATGAGATAAATATACATATATATGATGGAAAAATCGGATGCCAATCGCTCCTTAATTTGTCCAAAGATATATACTGTTCAGAACTTGAACAACAATCAAATTATAAAAAATTGTAAAAAATTATTTGACCATATGATAATGCACAAGTGGAAAATAAATCATAGCCTTGATATGCATAGCGCCTGACAAAGTCTTATTCATCTGATGTGAGATGGTGTCCCAATAAGCGAAATATGGGTTCCAAAAAGAAGTTCTTCCTTATATTCAGTCACCAAGTGGATAATGAAAAAACAGTACCTGTGTTCCTTAAGCATGACATAAACCGTCAGATCTTAAGTCCAAAAAGGCAAATCCTCTGAAATGGTCTCAAGCTGTTGCATACATATGCCCCATATAGTTCAAAATATCCACAGAGCGTTTTGAAAACACGAAATGTCTAAACCTTGGAAAAGACTACTACAACGGTAAAGTACATCACCTAAGTGCAAAACCACTTCGCAAAAAGTAGAATGGGTTGATAGTCCTGAAAAACGACTGAGAAATCCCCAAATGAATTTGTGTTGCAAACGTAATCGTCTTCCATGCCAGAAATGACGCAATGTAAAAACAAACGCCACAAATCTCTTCAGCTTAGCCCCGTTAATAGTAAGATGGTAAAAAACAAGGCACCAAATAAATCCACAGCACGAACTCTGGATAATAATCCACCAAAGAAACGACCAATGCCACTAAGATGACATATGGTAAACAAATAATAGAAAAAAGAGAGATTGCACAGATAACTGGCAACCAGTATCAAGAACACAGGCCCCCAGCAAGAAATGGAACAGAGTGTACCAGTCAAAAAAGCTCTCCTGCGCAAGATGCAAATGCACGGCTCAAAAAACAATTATGAAACACCAACAAAAGAAGAGCCAGCATACTGTGTTCAGATAATCACTTTATTAAAACAAAAAAATCAGAACGGTATCGGCCGGAAAATATCACAGCCTTCTTCAGTGCAAACAGAAAACAGCTTTACTTAGACATTAAATACACCTATCTTGAGACGTATTGGTCCATCCTAGAATTGTTCATTCAAACCAGGTGGAAACAATCCACCCAGTTTTACAATCCACTTTTTTTCTTTGTTATTTAAAATTGAGTGCCACCCAGTTTTGTTGGATTTATTGCCCTTAATAATATCAATGACCATAAATGTAAATCTGGCAGTGGGATGTATCAAGTGATGTTTGTATAGTGCGTTGGTAGCCTTTTTGCCACTGATTCTAAAGGCAACCACAAAGCATTCTATAGCTATGCCAAGAATCTCAATGGCAACACTCAGATCTGCTCTGAGTTACAGCACACTGACACTAAATATATAGAACCAACTGGTATTGCCAACATCCTGGCAGATAGGTTCAGTGCTAACTTTACCCCCTCTCACCCCCTAAAGGGCTCATCTCTATACCAGAAGAATGCAAAATTCCTGTACTCATGGCTGCACATGTAAAAAATACACATTCCAAAGCCAAGAACACAGCATCCATGGGACCTGACAACATCCCAGGCTGCATTTTACACAAACTGCAGAACGAACTGGCACCCCACCTAAGAACCATGTTCAATCATAGCCTCACCTCAGGCTTTGTGCCCACTGGATGGCGCACAGCAATGGTTATCCCACTCCACAAAGGGGGGAGCCACCATGGACCTTGGGAACTACCACCCCATTAGCCTGACAAGCCTGGTCTGCAAGGCCATGGAACATATCATCATAGAACTTATAAACAAAGAGATTGGTAATGTCCAAACTCTGGACCCCACCCATTTCAGGTTTGTAAAAGGCATATCATGTCTTCTAAACCTGATAGACTTCTTTGAAGCAGTCACCAAAGCCGTAGACAAGGGTAAGGTGGTTCACACAGCCTATCTAGATCTTGCCAAGGCTTTCAACACCATCCCCCACTCTGGAATTATAGATAAACTCACCAAACTAGGTATAAATCCCTATGTCATAAGATGGGTTGCCATCTGGCTCACTGACAGAACCCACACTGTGAAAGTAGCAAACTCCAAATCCGACTTTAGACCAGTGACAAGTGGAGTACCACAGGGTACAGACTAACACAGAAGGTCTTTGGCTAATGAAGTTTGCAGATGACTGCAAACTAGGAGCCATAATCAAAACTCCTAGTGATGTGGACATCCTACAAAAGGGCCTCACTGAGACAGATGCCTGGTGTCAAAGCCATGGCCTCAAGCTCAATGCCAAAAAGTGCATTGTCATCCCTTTTGGTAAAAACTCTATACCCATGAACTACCACATAGGCAGTAGTCTACTTAACACTGAAAGTATGATAAGAGATCTTGGGACACAGGTGAACAATAGTCTCTCCTTTGATAATCACATCGCCACAGTAGTCAGGAAATCCTTCTACGTGGCACACCTCATCACAAAAGGTTTCTTATCCAGGAAAAAAGAGGTCAGTGTTCCCCTCTACTCATCACTCATTAGACCCATTATAGAGTACAACGGCCCTTTTGGTATGTACCTCACAAGACATCTACAACAACTGGAAAGGCCACAGAAATACCTCACAAATAGGATTAACAGCCTCAAACAGATGCCCTATGCAGATCGTCTCAAAAAACTTCAGCTTTACTCCATTGCATATCGTCTACTCAGAGGCAATCTCTGCCTAACATACAAAGCTATGTCAAACCCAGAGCTGTTGGACATGCTCCACTTAAAGAAATCCCAATCCCTCCAAGCTACACGCTCTAGGGACCTAAACCTTGTCACCACAATAAACATAGCATGCTGGAGGGATAGATTCCTGTCCCAGAGACTTCCAATACTCTGGAACAAACTATCTATCTATATCAAACAAAGCTCCTCTTTAGCACTCTTCAAGAAAAATCTTGATGATTGGATGGGAAATAGGAAATTCACCTCGGGGATCACTTCTGTGGCTCTGCTCGAGAGGGGTACAGGAAAATAATTTTCTTGTGTGGCGAAAGCCAGGGTACCATTTTGGCTAGGCTTGTATAGGCCCTAGGGGTAATAGCCTAGTACCTACCTATGAACCTATGAACCTATGTCTGCATTGTCTGGTGCCATAGAGTGTGGTACTATTGCAGTAGTGAGGCTACTATTTATTCTGCTCCAGGACTGGTGCTTTGGTGCTTTTCCAGTTGTTTATATTCCAGATTTGCTGCCAAGAGTCTTGTATTCCACTTTTCATTTACCGGCTTAAGGTTGCATTCTAGTGCCTTAATGTTCCTCTGTACTTTGTGTCCCCTCACTCCCCACTGAGACATTAAGCTAAAATTTCTAACCTGTAGCTCCGGGTCATAGAACAAGAAATTGGCTTTATTTGATTGGTTCTCTCTCTTGCAAGTTTGCTATACCCAGTATAGAGCTATGCCGGCATAGGGTCTTTTATGCAAGACTCAGAAAAGTGTGGAAAGCCTAAACCAAGGGAAAAAGACTTTGCATCAAAAAGGAAAGAAAAACAACATGCATTTCAATTCTACTTAAATATTTTACCTGTACTTATATTAACCTGTGTGGTGTACCTTTTTTTGTACTTTTCTGTTTTGTCCTGGGACTTTAGTATTGTAGCCTCTTTTGTAGTTGGAAGATCGTATTTACACATTTTACTGGATGTTGATTTCCATAAGTAGAATTACTTGGAAAAGATAGATATTTGTATTTTAATCTTTGCTTGGGGCCTTAGTCTGGTAATTGCATTCACAATTGTGGCAGAACTGTGAACTACTGCCAATTTTGAGCCTCATTTAGTCATTAATTACTGTACTTATTTCCATAAGCAGAGTTACTGGTAAATTTCTGCATATTCTGGTGGCTTAGGCTGTTTGAAAATTCCATTAGTAACAGAACTGTTTATTCTGCTCCAGGATTAGTGCTTCTGTGCTTTTACAGTTGTATATATATTCCAGATTTGCTGCAAAGGGACTTATTTTCTGTTTAACATTTACCTGCTTAAAGTTGCATTCCAATGCCTTTCTGTTCTTTTTCTCTTTATGTCTGCCCCATCTCCCACTGAGCCATTATGCTAAAGTTTCTGAAATTCTTACTTACCTGAGGTCATTTACCTGGAGATCAAAGTCATACGGCTAGCACTTCAATATTTGCTTTACCTGATTAGACCTTTCCCTAGCTATCCTACTTCTTGCAACTTGAGTATTTTCCCAAACTTTCCACCCTTTTCCTGTTTTGGTTTTAAAAGATTATGCCTCTGATCTCCACCTCTTATAGTAATCTGACTTTCCAAGTCCCTCTCTCTCCCCTCTTCCATTGCTATTGTCTGTTATGTAAGCTATTTAAGTACTTTTACCATCCATTGTTTTCCATAGGTCCATAATACTGAGCTCCTACCTAATCCCTCATGCATTTCACCCTTGTAGATCACCCAGTAACCCAACATGATGGATATGCACTTTCCCTATTTCTTCAGAGCCAGTTTGGTGGATACAGGTATAATCAGATAATGTAGCAATTGCCTAATGTACACTGGCAATCATTTAATCCTCAAAGAAAAGTAAGTACATGACAGATGTATATACACAATGTCACTGGAGACAAAACTCTTGTGTACAAATGCTTGTAATAGCAATCTGGTTGCCACAAACACTCACCCTACACCCACACCACATAGTATGCACTTTACATATAGACCTAAACCCAAAGACCTTCCAGAACTTCCAAATGCAAAACATATCCTTAGCAACTTGAAAGCACTCAACAGTAATGACAGCTAACACTGGACATACAGCCACACACAGCTACCAAACCCAATAAGCAAGCCAAAACATTATGTTGTACACCATTGTATGACATACTGATGCCCCACTCATCAGGCTGAACAATGAAAAAATAACTGTCAATTGTCTATCAGGTGCCAGGATCCAACAAGTTATACGTGCACTCAAGTCATTGGTCCACAGGTTCAGTATGATTCAGTCATAGTCCAAATGACCTGAGATGTACTTTCCTACAGTGTATGAAGAGACATTATGGAGCTCTCAGACAATGTGTCAAAGTCTACCATGTGCCTAACATTACTGAGCAGCATTCTACCTTCACCAAGGATGATGTCACTATATGAACAGAAGATGACTGCCTTTATACATTGGCTTAGTTTCTGATGCCATTCCAAGGGGGTACAACATTTGTCAACATGGAAAAACATGGTTAATAAACCACATTTCTTTGCCAAGGGTGGCCTGCTTTGGCCCCTCTAAAATTTCTAATATTGGCAAAAACATTGTATTCCCCACACAGCCTTTTTTAGGCAATGCCAAATTGCCATATGTACACAAACAAGACAATTCTCATCACAACACAGCTCATTGTGCCTCAGCTACCAAGCCCATAATGAAAAACCTCCACAACCCAATATTCTGGTTATAGGAGACTCCATTGTGAGACACACAGATGTCCCTCTTACCAGGCTGGATAAGAGGAAGGTTACAGTTAGTTGCCTGTCAGGGTCAAGGATTTGGCAGATCACACAAGCACTCAGGTCACTTACCCATAAGGACCAGTATGACTCAGTCATAATCCATCTGGGCAGGAATGACCTGACATTTGCCTCCTTGGACTATATGAAGAGAAACATGATTGAACTCTCAGAATATGTGTCACAGGCATGTATGAGCCTAGCATTGAGCAGCATTCAAAAGTCTCCAAGGATGATGCCACAATACCAACAGAAAATTATCAACTTTATCAATTGGCTTATCTACTGGTGACATTCCAAAGGGGTCCAGTACTTGCCAGCCTGGGAGGACATGGTAGACAGGCCATGCTGTCTTGCCAGAGATGATTGTCACCTGTCAGTTCTAGGCTTTTGGATATTGCCAATACATTACCCATCCCTATAGTGCATTTTTTAAGCACCGCCAAGCAAACAGACCTTACAACATAACAAAATGTACTCAGGATATGCTAAAGGGGTTACTGCTCAATTCTAGGATCCTCAACAAGAAACTGCATTCCCTGTTGGATCTCCTCACCCTGGAGAATGCTGATGTCTGTGCAGTTACTGAAACTCAGTTCAAAGCCATGAAAAGCCCTCCAGCAGTGCATGGCTGTAATGCCTTTTATACATTCTGATCACCCATTGAACATGAAAGTGCAAAAGGTGGAGGTGTATCTATCTACATAAAAGAAAAGCACACCTCTAGGCTGGTTAAACAGTATGATATGCTTGAGCTACTCAGTGTCCAACAAACCTTGGGAAAACTCCATTATCATATTCTTGGTAGCTACAGATCCCCCACCATGAACCAGGAAACCCATGCATCATACCTGAAGTTACTAGAATCAATCGCCATCCAGCCCAGTACCATACTCATGGATTATTTTAACTACCTTTCCATTAACTAGGAGGCATACATGGCTACTAATATACAGACCTAAACATTTCTTGACTTTGTAATTCAAATGCCCTGGAGCAGCTAATCTGCATTCCCATTAGAGGAACAAATATCCTAGATATGGTACTCACAAATAAGGGACGGTGCTGCACCATCCCAATGTGATGTCCTCAGTGGTACAATCAGATCACAAAGCAATCTCCCTTGAAATAAAGGTAAGTCATCCCCGCACCTAACTCCAAAAACTTAAGAAATTCTCTAATTTAAATGACTCCCATTAAGGGACAGCATACATAGTATCCATGCTCCCCCAAACCTAGAAAACACAGAAACCAATGCAGAGGCATACACAAAAGTCCTGTACAACCATATAGACAATTACATACAAAATGACAGTACCACACCAAAATAAACCCAGATCAAACCACAAAAACAAGCCACCCCACCCCCATGGGCCCCTGGTAATAATAGGTTGTACAGCAAAAGAAAGAGAATCCTGTCGAGAATTAAGAGAAAATGTGCACAACATAGCAAAAAGTCCCTAATTAATCTAAACAAGTGAATCAAGGAACTAGTCAAGTCTGTGAAAGCAGACTTTGAGGTAAGAATAGCCTCCAAAGCTAAGAATAACCATAAGGCATTTTTCAATTATAATTACAGTCTTAAGGACAACATCCAGCAATGTAAAGAATTAGTTGTAGATGGCATTACCTATACTTAGCTGGAAGACATAGCAAATCTGCTGACCAACAAAGTCAGCTCAAATTTCACTTTCCCATCACCCCCAATTCTCCCCCAAGACATACCCTCAGCCACTCCACTCCCAATTATCACCAGAGAAAAGGTTGCCATTGCACTATTGAGAGCTAAACACAAGGCTGCATTGGGGCCTGAAGATAAACTAGGTTGCCAACAGCTTAAATCAAGATGTATCAGGCCAATTAGGATCTCTATTAAACCACTGCCTGCAAACTGGCCAGACAGGCTTTATCCCGATAGAGTGGAAGTCAGCAACAGTCATTCCTCTGCATTAAGGAGAACCACCTACTGACCTAAAAAATTTCAGACCCATAAGTTTGACTAGTCTTATATGTAAGGCCATGGAAAGAATAATCACAGGCCTGAATAATAATGACATAGGAAACTACTAAAAACTGAACCTAACACAATTCAACTTTGTCAAGGTCAGGTCATACCTACTAAATCTAGTGGATTTCTTTCAGAATGTCAATAAGGCAATGTATGATGATAAAAACTGTACATACCACCTACTTCAACCTAGCCAAGGCATTTGACACAATTCCTCACACAGGTATTATAAATAAACTCACAAAACTGGACATATATCTATACATCACAAGATGTATAGCCAATTGTCTCACAGACAAGACACATGGTTAAAGTGAGTGAATTTAGATCCAGTAAGAGGTCAATTACTAATGGTGTGCCACAGGGCTCAGTGCTGGGACCACTACTGTTAGAAATATACTACTCTGAAGCAAAGGCTAATATGGAAGGCCTCTGGATGATAAAGTTTGATAATGTCTTCTAGCTGGGGGCAATCATTGAATCCCCTAGTGATGTATATATCCTTTAGGACGGTCTAAATCAGACAAATGATTGGTTCCAGATCTATGGCCTAAAGCTAAATACAAAAATATGCATTATCGTACTCTTTGGGAAGTCAAATACTTCTGCAAATTACAACATTAATAGCACACTCCTAAGAGTCAAGACAGAGGTGAGAGATCTAGGTACTCAAATAGACAGTAGCCTGAACTTTGACTGCCATGTGTTCTCAGTGGTGAGGAAGTCTTTTTATGTTGCGCGAGTTATAAGTAAACGTATGGCATCCAGATCCTAGGAAAATATAGTTCCCCCTGTACTCAGCCCTATTAAACCAATAATTGACTACAATGCACAATTTGGCATGTACTTAACTAGACACTTACATCAGCTGCAGTGACCTCAGAGGTTCTTCACAAACAAAATGCAGGGTATAAACAATGTGCCTATGCAAATAACCTAAAAACCCTATCCCTTTACTCCATCTCCTACCAACTATTAAGAGGTGAATTATGCCTGACCTACAAGGCACTTATAAATCCAGCCCTGATGTAGCTGCCACACATCTGCAAGTCAAACAACACATGGGTCACCAGATATAGGGATTTAAACTTAGCGACTCAAACAAAACATGCTGGAGAAACAGATAGATTGCTCCTTCAAATGCAGTTTGGATCAATGGATGGAGAATCACAAATTCACATCTGGGGTAGTGCCTATGTCCTTTACAGAAAGGGGTAGTCTGTAAGATATTCACTGCGCAAGCACAAATCCATGCCATCCTCTTGCCCCTAGGGGCCATATATTGGGGAAAATTGGATTATACTGACTAGGCATGTAAGAGTCTTTAAGCCATCAGTCTAGTAATCTCCTACTGACCTATGAAAAATCTAATATAGCAAAATCTACTCAAGGAAATCTAAAGGGGTTATTGTTCAATGACAATAGTCTAAACAAGAAATTCCACTTCCTCCAAGCTCTCCTTATCTATTATACAGAAATCCGTACAGATACTGAGGCATGGTTTAAAGTCACAGAGAGTACCCCAGCAGTGCAAGGCTTCAGTGCCTTCCACACATTTAGACCAGCAACTACACAAACAGGGACCAAAGGTGTTTTTTTTTTTCAATATACAGCAATAACAAGCATGCCTCAATGCTGGTTAAACGGGATGATGCATTAGAGTTTCTTCATGTCCAGATTACTATAGACAAAATCTCATATGAAATCCTAGCAAACTACAGGTCACCTTCTATGTCCCATGGAACTCATAGCTCATACTTAGACCAATTGGCAAAAATCCCCAGTCAGCCATATACCAGTACCACATTTTTACAAGGCTTTTAATTATCTATATATATAAACTGTGAATCCTGGATGACCACAAATTTGCAGGTGCAAAGATACTGAGACTTTGTAAATGCAAACACCCTGGACTACTTAGTACATACACCTACTAGAGGTACAAATATATTGGACTTGGGTGCTCATATATATGGGAAAATGCTGCAACACCCCCAGCCTATGTTGTGCCCTCTCTGGTAAGTTTAGACCACAAAGCAGTCTCCTTCAAATAAGAATCAGTTCTGAAACCCCAACAAACCATGTAACAGCTAGAAACTACTTCAGGTCAAACTACCTTCTATTAAATGATAACCTCTCAAAAATTCAACCTCCTCCAAATCCAGATAACACAGCAGCCTACACAAAATTATTCACAGAAGCTCTGTTCAACCATGTCAATGACTGCATACAGCCTATTTTGCCTAGTAGAAGCAAGCCCAAAGCTATCTCAAAAAACAAACCACCCTTGTGGAATATAACATTAAATAGGTTGTACAACAAAAGAAAAAAAATGATAACTAAAATTAAGAAGATAAAAACTCTCTCTTCAAACTGAATAGACAACTATGAGGACTTTTAGTCCAGCAAAGCAAATATTGAGATAACTATAGTGTCCACAGACAAGGACAACCATAAGGCCTTTGTTAGCTATGTCTGAAACCTCAAAGGCAGCATAAAATTGTGTACTGAACTCCAGAATTACTTGTAAAAGATAGCTGTTTGCATTTTCATCCTTTTTGGGGGTCTTAGTCTAGTACTCTTCTTCACATTTGTGGCAGAACTGTGAACTGCTGCCATTGTGAGCTTTATTTAGGCATTTATTACTTTACTTTTTCCACAAGCAGTGCTTCTGTGCTTTTACAGCTGTATATACATATATATATATATATATATATATATATATATATATATATATACACACACATATACATATATACACACACACACACACACACACATATATATATATATATATATATATATATATATATATATGTATATATATATATTCCAGCTTTGCTGCTAAGGGTCTTATATGCTGCTTATCACATACCTGCTTAAGTTGCATTCACTTTCTCTTTCACTGTTCTTTGTGTCCACCTCACCTCCATAGTATCATTAACCCAACATTTCTGAAATTCTAAGGTACCTGAGGACATAGAACAGTAGTTCATATTCATAGGACTAGAGCTTCAAAACTGGCTTTATTTGATTAGATCCTTCAATAGCTAACCTGCCTTTTCCAGCACAGAACTTTGCCAACCCATGGATTTTTTATGAAAGATTTGGAGAGGTGTGGAAAGACCTGGTCTGTGAGAAATAAACCTTTCATCAAATGGAAAAGAAGAAAACTTTTTTTTCAATTTTTCTTAAATATTTAAACATGGTCATTGACCAGTATCTCAGAGTCATAGGATTATAGCATCACTATTTGTTTTACTTGATTAGATTTGATTGGATCCCTGTCTAGCTAGTCTGCTTCTTGCAGCTTTTATATTTTCAGTCAAGTCATTGTACCACAGGTACCAAAATGATTCAATCATAGTATAAATAACCTAAGAAGTACCTTCCTAGAATATATGACGAGAGACATTATGAGCTGTCTATGTGCCAAATATTGGCATGTGCCTAGCACTGAGCAGCATTCTACCTTCACCAAAGATAATGCCACTCTATGAACAGAAGATGACTAACTTTAACAAATGGCTTAGTTTCTGGTGTCATTCTAGGGGGATACAGTATTTGTCAGCATGAAAGGACATGGTTAATAACCTGCATTAGTTTGCCAGGGATAGCCTGTATATGTCCCCTGTAGGATTTTGAATATTGGCTGAACCATTGTCCTCCTCATACAGGCTTTTTTAGACAATGCCAAAATTGATAAAAATGTCTAACATAGCAAAATCTACCCAAGTAAATCTAAAGGTATAACTGCTGAATGACAAGAGTCTAAAGTGGCAGCTGCACTTACTCCAAGCGCTCTTTAACTTGAAGAATGCAGACATCCATGTAGTTACCAAGACATGGTTTAAAGCCACAGATAGTACCCTGGCAGTGCAAGAATTCAGTGCCTTCCACACATTTAGGCTAGCAACTGCACAGACAGCTACTAAAATTGGAGGTGTGTCAACCTACATCAATAACAAGCATACCTCTATTTTGATTAAACAGGATGATGCACTAGGATTCCTCCTGATCCTGATTACCATAGACAAGCTATGGTCATTCTCTATGCCCCATGAGACTCATAGCTGATACTTAGACCTACTGGCAACAATCACCATTTGACCAAATACCACACTCAGGGAGGACTTTTAATTATCCCTCTATAAATTGGGAATCCATCATGACCACAAATTTGCAATTACAGAGATTCCTAGACTTTGAAAATGGAAACAACCTGGACTAGTTAGTGCACACACTTACTAGAGGTGCAAACATATTGGACTTGGTACTGACAAGTATGGGAGAAGACTGCAACCCTCCATTCCCCAGTATTGTGTCCTCTCTGGTAAGGTTATATCACAATTCTGTAACACCAGCAAAACCCTATAACGACTAGAAACTACT
The DNA here is from genome assembly GCF_019279795.1 of Protopterus annectens. Classification (NCBI taxonomy): domain Eukaryota; kingdom Metazoa; phylum Chordata; order Ceratodontiformes; family Protopteridae; genus Protopterus; species Protopterus annectens. The sequence goes on from NC_056729.1 coordinate 814,806,378, forward strand.
CCTGGGCAAAATACCATCTATTATACAATGCTTGGCCATTAGTATTCAAAAACGAGCATGCTGATTGACCATCCCAACTAGCATGAACGTTGTAAATCCGAGAATATACCAACAGGAAAAGGTCCGGTATCCTGACTTTTTCCCGTTAGTATATCTAGTATTTTTTTTATTTTTTTTTTAATACAAAATGAAAACACAAGACATTTTATGTTGGGGAGATGGCACAGACAGAAATAAAAGAGTGATCAGGTCCGTTCTACAAAACTTAAAAAAACTTACCTGATTATCCTTTTGTTTTGTCTATCCTGACTCTCCCTAACATAAAAAGTCTCCCAGGTTCTTCTTTTTTTTTTATTGATTATAACAAAGAAGAAGAAGAAACGGAGATCTTCCTTTCTCTGTTGCTTCCTCTTCACAGCCATGATGTACTGCGTAAGCATTGGAGCACAAGACCCATACGCATGTGCTGTACATCAAAACAAGTCAGCAATATACCACCAGATGCAGAAGAACAGTAATGCTCCGTTATACAAAGACATTATTTAAGAAAAGTAAGTATTTTTTTTCCTTAAATTATGTCATTGTATAATAACAATAACTGACTCCGTGGTTGTGGTATATTGAAATGTACCCATGGTTGGCCTTATTTAATCAAGCCGGCCGTGGGTAAATCTTCAACATACCACACTGATGGTGTCAGTCGGTTATTGCTATATTAAGTGACAAACTGTCAAAATTTCAACCTCCTCCAAACCCAGACAGCACAGCAGCCTACACACAATTATTCACAGAAGGTCTGTACAACTGTCAATGACTGCATAGAGTCTTCGGTGCCTACCAGAAGTAAGCCCAAAGCTAACTCTAAAAATAAACCACCCTGGTAGAATTCAAAATGAAATAGGTTATATAAAAAAAGAAAAAAAGTGTCATAGACAAAATAAGGAAGTGTAATACCAAGAAAGATAAAAGCACTTGTATACGAAAGAATAGACAACTAAGAGGATTAATTTAGTTCAACAAACCAAATATTGAGCTAAAGATAGCATTCCATGCCAAGAACAACCATAAACCTTTTTTAGCTATGTCTGAAACCTCAAAGACAGCATACAATTGTGTGCTGAAATGTATCTAAATGGAAGCATGTTCACAGAACTGGGAGATATAAAAAAATCTTCTGGCTGACAAATTTTCCAACTATACCGCCCACTTCCAGCCACCTCCCCCCTCCCCCAGAAGTACCCTTCCAACTGTCAGTATGGATCAGGTCTTAGGTACACTCTCTGTGGCCAAGAGTACAACTTCATTGGACCCAGATAATATCAATAGCCTCAAATATGGTCTATCAGGGCCACTGGTGATGTTAGTCAACCCTAGCTTCCACACAAGTGTCACGCCATGCGAATGGAAGACTGCAACAGTCATCCCTCTGCACAAGTGCACAAGTGAGGGCTGTCAATTAATCACAGGAATTAGAGACACATTAGGCTGACTAGTCTCACATAAAAAGCCATTGAAAAAATTATGGAAATTATTAACAATGACATAAGAAACCTTCAGACATTGGACCTAACCCAGTTTGGTTCTCTCAAAGGTAGGTCATGCTTACTGAACTTGGTGGACTTCTTTGAGAAGGTCAGCAAGGTAAGGGATGAGAGTAAAACAGAGCATACTACTTACCATGACCTAGCTAAGGTAGATGATAAAATACATTACAAATGCATTATAAACAGACTCAAAGAATTAGGCATAAACCCCTCCGTAACTTATTAGAATGCTGGCTGGCTCACAGACAAGACCCAGGAAGTAAGGATTGGAGAGACAACATCCACAAAGAGCCCAGTAACCAGAGGAGACCCCCCAGGGCTCTGTGTTGGGTCTGCTTCACTTTGGCTTCTATTTCTTAGAACTCAAGGCCAATGTAAAGGGCCTCTAGCTTACTAGGTCTGCAGATATTTTTCAAGCTAGGAGTATTCACAGAAACTCCCGAAGATACTAACATCTTACAGGAAAGTCTAACACAGACAAATGAATGTTGTCAAAGCCACAGCTTAAGAAATTCATAATAGTACCTTTTGGGAAGTCAGGCACCCAGGGAAACTACCTCTTTGATGGAACAACCTAAAGTAGACACAGTGATCAGGGATTTGGAGACTCATGTAGATTGAAATCTAGCTTTTGACCAACATGTATCTAAGGCTGTAAGGAAATCATTCTATGTCACTCAACGTATAAGTAAGAACATGGCACCTAGGTCCAAGAATACTCAGCCATCATCAGACCCATTATTGAGTATAACGTCTCCTTCTGTATGTACCTGACCAGACTCTTGCAACAAATGAAATGTCCACAGAGGTTTCGCAGAAAAAATAAATACAAGGCATAAAAACAATGTTCTATGCAGATCACCTGAATGCCCTGTCTCTATACTCTGCTACCTACCTACCTACGGGTGATTTATACCTGGCATGTAAGGCATCCTTTGATCCTGTTCTGATGGACCGTTTCTATGTCTGCAAAATGAACCGCAACAGAACTACTAGATCTAAGGATTTAAACTTTGTTTTGACTTAAATAGGACATGTTGGAGGGACAGATATGTATCTCAGAAAATCCCCATTGTCTGGAATAGGCTTCCCATCCATGTACAGCAGAATCCTTCCCTAGCCCTATTCAAGTCCAACCTGGACCAGTGGATGGGAAATCTGAAATTCACCACAGTCTGACACCTTTGTTTCTGATGGACAGTGGCAGCTGTTAAATTATTCCCTAACTAACATACCTCCCTTAAAATAACCTCACAGGCACAATAACTCATGGGATACATTTGGGTTGCATGGCTAGGATTATAAAGGCCTCATTGGTCATTGGCCTAGTATTAACTTATGACCTTGTGAGTCTCCAGTGCTTGATGAGGTCTCAGCTCACTAAAGTTAACTTGTCAAAACTCATCACAAAGAAACATTTTAAAGTAATTCCTCAGACACCCTAACAACCCCTAAATGTACATACACTACCTCCACCAAACACCCACATAACCCCTAAATTTACATACAATAGCTCCAATATACACCTACACAACCTCTAAATTTACATACACTACCTGCACTAGACAGCCACAGAATCCCTAAATTTACATACATTAACTCCACAAAATACACTCACAACTCCTAAATTTATATAAACTAACTCCACCAAACACCTGCACAACCTCTAAATTTATATATCTAGCTTCACCAAACACCCGCACAACCACTAAATTTACATACACTAGCTCCACCAAAGACCCTCACAACTGCTAAATTTACATACACTAGCTCCACAAAACACACTCACAGCCCCTAAATCTATGCAAACTAGCTCCACCAAACACCCACACAACCCCTAAATTTACATACTCTAACTCTACCAAAGACATTCAAAACCCCTAAATTTATTTATACTAGCTCCACCAAACACCCGCACAACCTCTAAATTTACATATCCTAGAGCCACCAAACACCCACACAACTCTTAAATTTACATCCACCAGATTCACCAAATACCCACATTACCCCTAAATTTACATACACTAGCTCCACAGTTGCATAAACACTGACCAAAGGAGAAAATCCGAAAACAAAAGGAATCACTGTTGGTGGACACTTAGAAACTGCACTGGCATTTTTTTTCTATGAAAAACAGTGACTGAGAAGCTCAGCATCTGAGAGCTGAAGTTAACCACAAGGAACCTTGTCCACTTTGCACTCAGCAATGTGTAAGCAAGTCTTTCTGTACTGTTGCATAGTTTTCCATCCCAGTCAGTCTTTAGCAATAAACAAAAACAAATAAATAAATGTCCTAGTTATTTCCTTATCCAGCCACACCATGCCTCTTGTTTTTTTTTTTTTCTGAAGAAAAGAGATCACATTTTCTAAGCCTTTCATTGCATGACATGCCTTCTATTCCTTAGTTATTTTGGTTGTCTTTTTTGTACCCTATCAACAAAGAGAACTCTTTTATCTGTGGTTATACTACAACTATTTGTGTGTATGTATACACATATGTATGTATGTATGTATGCACATATACTTCTTACATATGTATGTATGTGTGTATGTATTTGTTTGCTTGTTTGTTTATCTGAATTTGTTTACCAGGGTGATTTGTTGTTCTGCCAGGGATTTATTTCATGCATAGCCACAAATCTCAAAGAAAAAAGAACAAGAAACCCAGTAAATTATAAAATAATAACTATTTTAAACAATGTTAATTTAGTTGAGATAAAAATAACATTTTAGACATGTTGTTGATGGGTCTATGCCAATTTATTTATGTATGTATTTATTTATTAATTTACAGTTTGGTAACTGGATAGTTGGACTGGTCAAGAGTCCCTTTCCGGCCATGACCTGGGCTGAAAGTAATAAACAGTAGAAATAAACTTACATTTTGTATAAATCTAGACAATAGATATAAACATTTCTATGACTCACTTGAATGTACAGGGCTAGTATTGTTAGGATAAAAAGTAATATACCCCTGTATATTTACCATAATATTTGTTTTACCTTTGCTGCCACCCTTGCTGACTGATATCAAATGTGTATGCCTTTCTTAAAAATAGTAACAACTCTCGGTCAATTATTTTCTTGGTTTGGGGACACTTCTGCCCTCTGAATTAACTGTCTTCAGATTCCTCACTAAGCAATTATAAGGAAAAAAGAGAAATGTTGCTTTTGGCTGGAAGCCCAGACTCTCAAGTCCCTCCTCAGTGTCACACCTATCCTCCTACCTTTATGTAATCTGCAAATAAATAATCTAGTTTTCCATGTCCTGTACACAGTCAAGGATGAACACAATTACTAAAAATAAAACATAGGACTAATCAATGACAGATACCCCCAGACATCTCTTTTCACCCTGATACTCAGTATTACATTTATTTTATGTTTCCTACCAACATTTTCACCAGACTGCACAATTTGCCAGCCACTCCTTCCCTACATTCATTCATTCATCTCTGCTGCAGGCTGGAAAGCCCCACCCGAAACATCAAGACACAAGGACTCTCCTTTCTGTTTGTTAGTTACCTCTTCCACTACTGTGCTTGTCTAACTCTATGCCCAGTTGAAAAACTCTTTGGAAGATAATTGGCTAGCCACAATTACCAAAGCTGAATAAGGAAACAGCATTACTTATGGGATACACAGCAGGTATTGTTACTTTGTTGGTTCCCTGTGATCCCCAGTACTAGCCCGCCCTTGTTCATATATATATATATATATATATATATATATATATATATATATATATTTATCCTGCTTGCCACATGTTTGCCAACAAACTATTCTCCAATTACATAGCTCAGGGCAAAAACATGACACAAGATACACCACTACCATATGAGGGTACTAGGACCATTCCTCATGTGCTTGCAAGAGATATTTTTGATGATGTTATTCATTTACATAATTCTTGCCTGATATGAGAATGCATTGCTTTTCAGGTCATATGCATTCTGCCCTGCACATGTACTGCTTTGTAGCAACAGATTAGTGTGAACAGCAGTGCTTGGCAGACGTGCCACTATCTGCAATGATGGCTTAGTAGTTTGGTGTTCTGGGTGTAGTTATGGTGTCTGACCTAATCCTCCATGTATTGTAGCATGAAGGAAACAATAATTCCCTTTGACTTGGCAATCGTGTCTGGATATGCCTACTACATCACTTGAAAACTCCTGGAATGGACCTGTGATTCGTAACCAGAAGGTAGCCACAACCTCCTATGAAATTGGCCAGCCATGAAGTAAAACTGTTGTGAGGTTCTCATGGCACATGTCAAATACGGTGTCCAGCATATTCCCAGGGGATGCATACAGAAAAATATAATGTTTAGAATGTCAAAGAGAAAATGATCAACAGGAGAAACATCAAAAAATAAATGGTCAACTGGATTGTTTTCACATGATGGCCAACATTATGTTCACCAAGATTATGGTCAAGTAGGTATGGGTTTTTTGTCCTTTTCTCACTGTGGTGCATACTCGGAATTTATATATATAATTAGTAGGGGATGTGTGGGGTGCATGGGAGGCTTGCTCCTGCACAGAACACATGGTGTTTACTTTTTTTATTCAATGTTTTGTTTTTTTATATTTCATTGTCAATCTTTTCTCTTTCGATATTCAGAAAATTTGATGCTCTGAATGTATTCCTTCTTCCTTTTACAGGTCAAAGTGTATTTTTGATCATCAACAATGAAGGTGGGGTTCATCCATGCATTTCTAATGGCTAAAATATTGATGGTTCTGCAGCACTGCATTATGTTTCACACCAATTCACGCTGTGAACACTCACTGTTTACATTGCTCTCACTTGTACTTGAAACTTTTTTTTGGATTGCATCAGGAGTTCCATATATTTATATCAGAGATCATGCACAACATAGTAAAAAGCTTATTTACTTTATGCTAGCAATCATTGCCATAATTCAGACTTTTGTTTGTCTTCATCATTCAAACTTACCATATATTGATGTAGAATTACAATTGTCTGCTTTATGAATCAAAGCATTTTTTTCTCAGCTGCCCTACTGGATTCTATTGCATTTGATGATATTTTGTAGCATTTTTCTATGCCTATGAATCCCATTCTCACTGTATTTTTATTTCTACATTTGATAATCATGTAAGTGAGCCATCCCTATGAATTTTTTTCAGCAATGACCTGGTTAAATGCCTTGAGTATCTCAAATGCTTCTCTCATTAACCTTTGTGCATGTATATATATATATATATATATATATATATATATATATAAATATACATATATACACACAGAAATATGCAAGCACAATCACACTCACACACACATGCATGCACACACACATGCGCATGTGCGCGCGCACGCACACACACACACACACACACACACACACACACACACACACACACACACACACACACACACACACATACCTTTTTGTTAGCTGTGCTCTTCTGGAGCTTAGTAGATAGTCTGACAGATGGCAATATAACCACACAAACTGGCAGTCATATCATCTCTTATTGTGAGACATTCAGAATTTTACTTGAGTGCATGACTGAACTAAATCAGACTTTTGATAATGCTGACTTTATAAAGCTTACTGAGGCAGGGATGTTAATTTTGCAAGTATTGAATTTCTGTTCAGAATGCTGACTCACCATTTTCTTTAGCTTTGTTTCAGATAACAGTTTTACGCATTTCAGGCAAATCAGGAAAAATTATATCACTTCCATAATGTATTTCTTTTGGTAAGTGAAACATTGCTATTTTGATGCATTTCTTAAGGAAATTGATTACCTTTCATCATGCTAAACTAATATATACCCCTGGCAGGTAACTGTTTCTAGCAGACAAATAAAACCATTTAATCATAGGAGCTCCTATAGCCTCCGTTGAATTATATCAGATTATTTAGCAGCTGTTAGGAAAGTCAGTATTCCAGAACTGAAACAATACATCCAAAGTGTCTGTCTTACCCATAGTCATTTGAAAAAATAGAATGTGTTCCATATAACTCAATCATATTGAAGCAGTTTAATTGTTGTCTGCATTTGTTAAATCTATTTTCACTGTAATGGCAATCTGGTTGTCATATTGAATTGTTCATAGTATTTAAAATATTTTTAATGACAAACTGATAAAATGGAAGGATGTAATAGCTGCTGAGTGATAGTGTTGGGACCCTGTTGTCATATTCATATCTTCAATTCTTCTTAAAATAGAATTAAAGATGAATTAATCAGACTTTAATAGACAGCAGATGAAAAGAGAGAGAGACACTTTTTTCTGCCAGAATAAAAGATGTAATTCAGACAGATCGAGGGGTAGTGATTCAGAGATGCTGTTTGTCTCTCAATGTGAATAATAAAGAACAGTGCAAATCTTTGTTTTTTTGTGCAAAAAAACAGTTTTGCCTGTTTTTGAATAAAGGTGGCTTTGGAGGTGGATATGTTAAGTAGCAGCAAAGTGTGGTCATACTGTCTTCACATCGCCACAACAGGCACATCTCATCACAAAGGGATTTTCATCCAGAAAAAAGGAGGTCATTGTCCCACTGTACTCATCCCTCATTAGAGCCATTATAGAATACAATGCCCCGTTTGGTATGTACCTCTCAAGACATCTGCAACAACTGGAAAGGCCGCAGAAATACCTCACTAAAAGAATCACAGGCCTAAAGTAGATGCCCTATGCTGACCGCCTTAAAAAACTCCAGCTATACTCTGTCACATATCGTCTACTCAGAGGCGATCTCTGCTTAATATACAAGGCCATGTCAAACCCAGAGCTGTTGGACATGCTGCACTTAAAGAAATCCCAATCCCTCAGAGCCACACACTCCAGGGATCTAAACCTTGTCATCACAATAAACAAAACATGCTGGAGGGATAGGTTCCTGAACGGGAGACTCCCCAGATTCTGGAATAGATTGCCCAAACATGTCAAGCAGAGTGCCTCTTTGGCCCTCTTCAAAAGGAACCCTGACGATTGGATGGGAGAAAGGAAATTCACTCTGGGGATCATGTCAGTCGCCCTGCTAGACAGGGGTCCAGGGAAGTAAATAGTGTGGGAAGAAATAGCTAGGGAATTGTTATGGCTAGGCTTGTATAGGCCCTAGGGGTGATAGCCTAGTACCAACCTATGAACCTATGAGCATTAAAGGCCAACATTTGACAAATGTGCATTTGTGATCTTCTGATCAAGGTTTTATGCATTCACTGAAGAATAATCTGTATTTTGGAAGAGCCCCATGCAGAACAAGGAAGCTAATATCAGAATAATGTTCTAGAATTAAAATAAGTATAATCAAAGTAAACATACAACATACATGACAGTTGGTTCTGTATTCCAATGCCTGCTGAAAATATATATTACAGTCAATATCCCAGTTTTTTTTTTTTTTTTTTTTTTTTTGCATTCTTGTTTGTTTGGAACCAATTAATTTTGAGTATGAAATTATCTTGTGGATTCAATAAACTTTGTGCAGGCTTTGCATGAATTTGGCAGAGGCTATGTTCATTGGAACAAGTGAACCTCATGCAGTTTGCTTTATCAATGTGTAACATTTCCATCAAGGCCTTGTAGACTGCCCTGAAGTCCAGAATAAACTGGCCCATAGTAGTCTGTTGCTAACAGAATACAGTGATATGGGTTTCACTCTTTCCACATAGGACTTGCTTTTTATACCCTGTATGTTCCTTGTGCAAAATCTCCAGCGTTGCTCCAGTTGTTGCAAATGTGTGGTGAGTTACATGCAATAGGGTGCATTGTTCTCAATAATTTTTGTGATGAGACCTGAGTACAGTGGAATTATAATGTCCTTTGATTTGGGTGACATGCCCAGACTTATGAGTTGTGCCACTTAGAACACATTTATCCCCAACGTGACCACATGGTGGTTGAACTTCTGATTGCTATCTACCTGAGTACCCAGATCACATACCAATGGGTCCACTCATTGAGGTGTGTTCTCTATATTGTATTTAGCTTAATTAGCTTGAGTATTTTCTTTACAAAAGGAAATATTTATGCTTTTTGGACATTTAGTGTGTCTCCATGAGTCTGTCATCAATCATTTGCGTGTGTTAATACTTTCTGCAGTATATCAATCCCGCTACTGGATACAAGGATTGTCCACAATTTGTAGTCACGCATAAAGTTGGTTGTACAAAGCTAAGTTTGCATTGATTTCTATGAGTTAATACTAAACAGAAAAGGCCCTAGTACAGGAACCTGTGGTACTGCACTGGTCACTGGCTTCCTGCTAGTGATGAATTCAGTTTGATGGTATGTGTCTTGTTGGTGATCCACTGAGCTACCCACTAAGTCACATATTGGTTTATGGCCAGGTGAGAGAATATGTCTGTAATATCTGACTTTGAAATTTTGTTAAATGCCTTAGCCAGGTCAAGTTAAGTGTAATATACATCTGTTCCCTTATTCATGGCCTTGGTGACCTTCTCAAAGAAGTCAACGACATTTAACAGGCATAATCTAACCTTAATGCATCAAAAATGGGTTGGTTACACAGTTAAGAGATTACTTATGTCCCTGATAAGGTCCATGATAATTCATCCACTGGCTTACAGATGAGACCAGCCAGACTTATGGATCTGTGATTCCCTGTGTTGGCTGATTGTCCCTCCTTGCTCAGACAGGTGACTGTTGCTGTCCACCATTCTGCCAGAAAATAGCCTTTTTGGAGGCTGAGGTTAAGTAGGGATCCAACTGTGTCTGCTAGGTCATGTTTAATTTATTGATAAGGTAACCTGGAATTTTGTCAGGCCTTATTGATGTCATGTTTTAGCCTTAGAGAGGATGCACAGATGAGCTGCTCTCCTGAGAAAATATGCTGGGTAATGTTTGCATGTATACCTTGGGTGACGACCAGTGAGGAGAAGGAGGTGAAGTTTGATCCAAATCTGTCAGCCATCCAGTTGTCTGTTGCCTTCAGTTGAATATTGGTGGTGCCATCCAATGTCATTTGTACACATAGCTGAGCATTACCCTTAAGATTTTGTACTTAACTTACAACACCTCCAAATACAACCTTGGATATGCATCATATGACATACAATGGAACTGTTAACACAGTTATAGAACTCTATTTCACATCATTGCATCACTTGAACATCATATGCCTGTGTGTATATCACTGAAAAGGTGTGTGTGAGGGCTCTGATACCATATATGGACACATCACAAATGAAGTGGATGTGGTTCATGCAGAACAATTAATGGCACAAATACTGAAAGTCACACAATCCTTGTGAATAGCAGCACAATTGTTTATACAAGGAATTCTCCAGTGTTGCAAGTGAATCTAAACTGGTTATATGTTTGTGTATATAACAGCATTATGATATGTGGATGAAACAAGATGTATGTGCCATATAATCAGTATGATGTAATATTGCTGTATGTCGCATAGCATTTCATGATGGTAGGTATACACATGCATACATGTTCTATACTGCAAGTGTCACTGTGATGGTTGAATGAGAAATGTGTAGAATAGTAATATACTCCACTACAAAAACACATGCCTTACTAAGGCAACAATATACATAGCATCATCCCATGTCAACAATCCTCAAGAGGCATATTACTACAGCTGTTATGGAAGGAAAATGTAATCAAATGGCAGCAGTGGCCATCAATACAGTACCTCGAATCACAGACAGGGATATACTGTTGTAGGGCTACCACACAGCTACACCTCAACATAGCCTATGTGGAAGACAGCAACACTAATATGTGCAATCTTCATAGGGAAATAGGACACCACAAGGTTAATGGCTAACACTACAAAGTATCCTAGCCATTATTATAGTCATTAAAACAAAATTGCTATATGTATATAATGTAAAATAGTAGGGATACAACTATGTGCATATGTAGGTATCTGTTTGATTGTATTATATACTGGCTCTGTCCATATGTGACACATGCACCACCCCATGACAGAATTAGCAATCACACATCCAGTGGTCTGCAGAGTAGGAGTCAACTGAAAAAATATTCAAAAGATCATATAATGGCTGTAATATACCACCAACCCCACACACACAGTAGTTGACTGAGGTCAGATTTGAACATTAAGCCTATGTAGGTATACAAACTGGATTCCATACAACTCAAGATTAGCTCCTCCATAGGCTTCTGACATTGCCATTGTCACTGTACACATTATAGAATATAACAGCATCATTGTATGCTGAGAAGAAGATGTTGGGAAGAGTGTGTGACATAGATGTGGAGTCACATCTCTGTGTAAAATTGTCTCCACACTCACATTTGAATGAACACACAGGACTTATCTGCTGTGAGATTAGAACCCAAATTATCCAGATATACAAACTAGAGAACACAGTAGTCAATGCTCATGCCAACACAAATGTTTGAGTGTAATACTGTCAGAGTTCACTTTATAGGGGATCACATCATCATTGTATGTCGAGGAGAAGATGTTTGGATGAGTGACTGACATAGGTGTGGGTCTCACATGCATTTCTAAAATTGTCTCCAGCCTGATATTTGAATGAATATACACACTCACACTCAAGTTGACTGTTGTGGGTTAGAACTCTTACTTATCTAGTTATACAGTATTTAGTGCTAACACCATGGCACAAGTTCAACGTTCATGTTGTCACTGTACACTTCATAACACATGACATCATCATTGTATGGTGAGAAGAAAATGTTGGTAGAAGTGTCTAACTGAAAACACACACACACACCCACACACACACATTGACTGCTGGGAGATTAGCACCTCTATCTAGCTATTTTACACAAGCTAGAAAATGCAGTACTTAATGCTAGCACCACAGCACAAGTCCAACTATTAGATTGTTAGAGAACACTTTATAGTAGATGTCATCATCAGTGTAAGATGTTGGTAGGAGTGTCTCACATACTGTTCTAAAACTGTCTCCTGAATGATAGTTGACTGAACACACACAAAAGTTGACTGGAGTAAGATTAGATCCCCCACCTACCTAGTTACACAAGTTAAAGAACACTAATAATGCTAGCACAATGGTACAGGTCTGACATTTAAATTGTCAGAGAACACTTTATAGCAGATGACAAAATCAGTGTGTGGTGTAAGAAATTGCTGTTTAGTCATGTAACACTGTAAAATTTTGATCTGTGTGAGACTTGAGTGAGGACATCAGGATATAGACTCGTTCTTCTGACTACGCACACACAAATGCACATACAGGCACAAACACAAGTTAACTGGTGTGCAACTCAAATCCCTCCCAGCTAGTTAGTCCAGGTTCAAAATACAGTACCTAACATGCACGCCATCACAGAAGTCTGATAATATCATTATCATAGCAGTCTTTAAATAGGATGACATCATCATCATAATGTTGCAGATAAATATTGTTATAAGACTTGTGTTTAAAGGTTGGACTTCAAATTTGCTTTTGTGACTGCAATATGCAAAACTAGTTCTAAAGATATCTTGGAAACCTAGATGAAATAAGCTGTCATGAATGCATGCTGCAGAAATGGGGTCCCTATTATGTTACTGAAAATGCATTCTATCGAATGCATTTTCACCGAATTGTAAATAGCGAACCGGCAAAATAGCGAACCGGCTTTTCAGCGAATTCTTTTCCTGGGAAAGAAGTCACTTGGCCTCTTCTTTAGTTTGCTGTGTTTTGCACTGTAGTGCGGTCTCACAGATTCCCTTATCCGGTATGGGTCCCGAACGTAAATGTGCAATAGTTACTGACCTTAGGGTTAGGGTGCGGGTTAAGGTAAGTGCATATCTAGTAATGTATTTAGCGTACACTTTAGAGTTAGAAGTAGGGTTTAGTTAAGTGCATATATATATATATATATATATATATATATATATATATATATATATATATATATATTAACTTTTTGGGGGGTTAGAAGTAGGGTTAAGTTAGGTGGATATATGTTTTCAACTATTTACTTTTTCTTTTGGGTTAGAAGTAGGGTTAAGCTAGCTGTGTATGTGTTTTAACTGTTTACTTTTTTTTTTTTTTTTTTTGGAACAGCGATTTCCCTTGGAAAGAAAGAAAGAAATCGGTGTTCTGAGCTGTTGATATTTTCAGCTTTCAGTGAAATGGGGTCGATCATTCAGCGTTCATTGTTTTCAGCTTTTGATGATGTGATATAGACCCCAGAAATGAGATATAATAAGTACCTGTTTCTCAGTATGTTGTTTAAATAACAACAGACACATACTCACAGACAGACAGATACACACACACACACAAACACACACACATACAGACACACACAAAGACACACATTCACACATTCACACATGCATACACACACACACACACACACACACACACACACACACACACACACACACACACACACACACACACACGCACACACGCACACACACACTTTGAAAACAGCAGTACTGCAAGTGTTGATGTATGTATGTCCATATACTGGTGAACTGATGTCCACAGTGCTAGAATTTTCTGACAATATCAACATGTTTTGATCAGTGATGTCCAATGTCCAGTGTCATTATAAACCCATAACAAATGTAACAATGCAGTTGTTTTTTTATTTCTGTAGTGTACTTGACATTGGACCAAATTACTGAGATATAATTTGCAAGTGCATTGCTGCAGGACACATATAATTATCAGTAAGTATGTCTTAACTGGCTTGCATGAACGATGGAAAAGTATTAGCATATGCAAAATTCCCATTTCATGAATATAACTTGAACTTGAGAAATATTTAAGAATATATGTTGTGGGAGAAATAGCTGACCAATACTATGCTGTTCATGCTGTAGTTTATGGTGGGAATGTTGAGTCATAACTTTTATTACATTAAGAACTGTTGCTAGTGCCTTCCCCAATTGCCCAAAGTAAAAGATGAGCAAATGTGGCTTTCTACTTAAATGGAAAGAATAGTAATATTTCTATTTGTTCACCTCATGCCTCACAAACAAACTAAGTGGCGATGTGTGGCCATCAACAGTCTGGATGGTAATAATTTGAAAAATTCCCTGTGGCACCAGGTATAAGAGCAGTAAGATTCTGGTCAGTGCACAGGTGAGAAAGGGTTCAAATCCAGATCATTCAATTTTTGACAGATGGTGTCAGAATGGCATTAGCTAAGTAAATGTGATCAGTGCTGCAAAGGTGACAAACAATCACTACAGTAAAGTGCGTGTCTTCCACAATTTTTATTATTAATGCCTATCTCTATATATATTTCATAGGTTCATAGGAGGTTACTAGGCTACTAGCCCTATGGCCTTTATAAGCCTAGCCATGTTATACCCTTGTTCCCTTATTAACCAGGTTGTATGGTCTATATTTGCAGTGTGAGTCTATGATCGGCACCGACTCCCCTTATCCAAGTGGGACACAGGTGACACCATCAGGAAAAATTTGTGATCTCCCATCCAATTGTCTAAGTCATTGATGAGCTCTATTTTGCATGAATTGTGAGTTTGTTCCAGATGAGTCTCTATCTCTGGGAGACATATCTGTCTATCCAGCATGTCCTGTTAATGTCGCGGGCTAGTTTAAGATGCATAGGGTGAGTGAATCTTGTTCTATTTGACTTGCAGATGTACAGCATTTCCATTAGGGAAGGGTCCAAGACTGCTCTGTAGGCCAGGCACAAGTTGCCATTCAGCAGCCTATAAGATTAAGAGTAAAGTCACAGGACCTTCAGTCTATCCATGTAGGTCATGTGTCCCTGAATTTTCTTGGTGAAAATTCTCTGAGGTCTCTCCTGCTGCTGCAGGTGTTTTGTGAGGTACACGCAGAAGAGATCATTGTACTCTATTAGTGGTCTGATGAGGAATGAGTTCAGGGGAGTTATAGCATTCTTAGCTCTAGATGCAATGCCTTTACTTATGAGATATGTAAGATACGAGGCCTTTCTTACCACTGTGCACACACAGTGATTGAAGTTAAGGTTGATATCAACCTGTATTCCCAAATCTCTCACCACAGGTTTCAGCTAAGGGGTATACTTTTAATATTGTAATTTGCAGGGACTTCCCCTTTCTGAAAGGATGATAATGCATTTTTTTCCATTTAGTTTAAGTCCATGGCTTTGGAACCAATGATCTGTCTGTGCAAGCCCATTTTTTAGTTTGTCAACATCAGTGGGGGACTCAGCGATTGTACCCAGTCTGCAGTCATCGGCAAATTTGGTAAGCCACAGACCATCTATTTTCACCTGGACTTCTGAGAAATAGTTTCCAAACAATAAGAGCCCAGCACAGATTGTTGTGGTACACCACTGGTAACTGGTCTTCTGGTAGAGGTGGAATCCCCAACTTTGACTGTATACATTTTGTTGGTGAGCCAGTTGGCTACCCATCTAGTGACTAGTGACACATGGGTTAATTCTCTGCTGAGTAAGTTTTTCAATGATGCCTGAACGGGGGATTGTGTCAAAAGCATCAGCTAAGTCAAGACAGCCTGTATGTACTGTTTTGCCTTTATCCAGGGATTTGGTGACATTCTTGAAGAAGTCCAAAAGGTTTAATAAGCATGATCTACCCTTAATGAAGCCAAATTAGTTGGATCAAGTGTTTGAAGGTCACCTATGTCTTGTTGATAAGGTCTATGATGATTCTCTCCATGGCCTTGCAGATAAGGCTGGTTAGGCTTATGGGTCTATAGTTCCCTGGGTCGTTTGATGGATCCCCTTTGTGCAAGGGATTTACTGTTGCTGTTTTCCACTCTGCTGGGACAATGTCAGTACTTAAACTGTGGTTGAAGAAAGTGTCAAGTGGTTCCAATAGGTCCTGTTTTAGATCATTTAGTAGGCAGCCTGGGATGTAATCTGGTCCCATTGAGGCTGTGTTTTTGGCCATGGAGAGTGCAGCTATGGACCTGCTGTTTGGGGATACTATGTAGAAGACAGTATAATTTGAGGTATGTTTGGTGGGGACAGGGGGGTGAAGTTTGTGCTAAATCTGTATGCTAGCAGGTTGGAGATGTCCTCAGGGTCAGTATGAGTGGTACCATCCGGTACTAGTTCAGCTTTCCCTTTTGATTTCTGACATAGCTAAAGAATGTCTTGTGGTTATCATTAGCTAGGGATGCTGGCTTCATAAGTGAACTTTAGAGGACTTTCCAAGATATCTAATTTGCTTGTTTAAGTTGTGGAGGGTGTCCTTCCTCCGCTGAGTCAGTTCCTTCCTGTTCTTAGACATTAGTTTCTTCCTGTTGTATAACCTATTTATGCTTAATGTCCACCAGGGTGGCTTATTTTTTGTGAGGACTTTGTTTTGATCAGGTCAGGTATAGCTGAGTCTATACATTTGCACAGGTGTTTATACAGGGCATTTGTGTACACATCTGTATAGGAGTCATTGTTGACAGTGGTAGCAGGGAGCTTGAAACTGTTTATGCCATCATGTATGATGCTATAGTTTGCTTTGGAGAAATTTTTCATCCTTTTTGCTCGGGGGGGGGGGGTCAGGAATAATCATTACTTTGAATGAGATTGATTTATGATTTATGATCAGACCTTACCCAAGACGGCAACACACAGGGGGTAGTGCAGAGTCTCCCTATGTTGGTGAGTACTAAGTCTAGGAAATTTGAGCCCCATGTGGAGGTGCAGACTATTTGTTCCAGAGCATTTGTATTAACAAAGTCCAGGAACCTTGGGGTGAGCATGTTTGTGCTCATATATCCTATCAATCGATGGAAAGATAGTTGAAATCACCATAACCAAGGTGTATGGCTGTATAGTGAGTGACTCAAGTAGGTCCAGGTAGGCAGAGTGGTTCTCATGGTTCATGGTGGAGGACCTATAGCTAACAATGATATATAAGGGGGTATTACATACAGTTACTTGGACTTAGAGTAGTTCTAGGGAGTCATACTGTTTGACCAGTCTTGAGGTGTATTTGTCCTTAATGAAGATGGATACACCTCCACCTTTGGTTCTTACCTACTAGCTGCTTTGCAGGCCTCATATCAAATCACAATTTAAACTTTATGTACAGCCTTCTAGAAATGACAAGGAATGGTACATGTTTTGAAATGATTATTCTGACTCAATAGATATGCTAACTTTTTGTGTATGGCCATATATCCTGAAAAGTGTGTTCAGTATGCTTTGTTACAGTAAGGACACTTTCCATATCACATTAGATAAAGATTTCATCCATCATCACCTGAACATGTCACAAACAGAGTCCTACAGATGATTTTAAAACATTGCACAGCACAGAATGTGAGTTCTGATAAATTATTGACTTAAGGTAACACATTAGTATTATCCATCAACATAGTCAAGTTAGTCTGTTGACACCGTCCATCAACCTAATAGATGCACACTCGTAAAGAGGAATTGGAGTGATGGGATGAATACAAGTAGAGGTGAACTTACACCTAGCAGTGTTTTGTTTAATGGCACACTAATGGTTATTTTTGGGGGGCTGTTGTCAATATTAGCACTGCATACTGTGTACCATGAAGTGAGTGACATAAGAGTGGGGAAAGCTTGGGAGAGGGCCAACAAGCTTATGACAAGCAGAACAAGGTTATCTAAATCTGTGATAGCAGTGGGGATGGATGTCACTTCAAATACTAATTTTTGGGCAATAATCAATGTATCCCCATAAAAAATAATAACTTGGGCAAATTTTAAACTGTACATGATTAAATATATCATACACAGAGGCAGTATTGCCAGGTTGGGTCAGATGCACTGGGTATTAGTGTAGCAGCCAGTGGAGGGCTGGCAGGCTGAGCCACAGCAGTTGGCCTACCTCCCTGTACTGTGTTTTTTGGCAGAAAAGTATAAAATCAGAACAGTGTGCTCACATATATAGAAAAATAAAAAAAGAGAGGTAAGGGATGGGTCAGACAAAAAAAAAAAACAGATGATTAGAACCATTATATGTCACATTCAAATTCTTTTTTATAATAAATAGGCTTCTATTATTATATTATCTATATAGGTTTCCAAATCCAAAATAGGACTGTGAATTGTAACAAGTAATACTTACAACATGCAGACTGTATATATGATTTAAAAGATAATACATATTAAGTTAACAACATGGCTTTAAAGCCAGTTTTGCTGGAATTAAAATTAAAAAATGTTATTCTTGGAATCTGAATATATTTGTTACTTGTGGGAATTGAACCCACCAAATCTGAATACACTATCATACTTGCCTAATACAATTACCAAGAGCTACAGAAGAAAGCATGCATGCATACTTTTACAGTTAAGATCTGCATGCTTAAGTTACCAGTAATGTATAGAAGCGCAATACATTTAATAGAATCGTGTTCATTTGTGCTGCATAGATACCCCTTTCCTGTCTGAATGTTTCTAATCTTTCAGCATGTGCATCCATGTTCACTGAAATTCCTGAGCAGCTATAAAAAAAAGGAGAGAAAACAGACCTGAAAGCATTATGCATACCAGACTTAGCAATCTGCAGTTTTCCACTACATAAAGTTGCTTTATCTGTATACTTACACAACTGTAGCATATCAGCAATTCTAAACTCATCCAGTCACTGGTTGAAATGCACCTACCTGTGCCATTTCGGTTCATTATAATGGTGCCTGCTTTGCTCCCCAGTGTGTTGTATGCCAGTCACGCTGGAGACAGCCTTGGGTAGACAGTTCTAAGCTTCAGGCTTATACTGAGACCCAGTATAGTCCCCTGCAGCAGCCTACAGCTATAGAACTTTACAGGGAGTGCAACAGATATTTTTGACTCCTCCACACCCCATCTTTGAGCCCTGAATAGGGCTCCATCCTTCCCAGCTCTTGGAATGTCTGCATAGGTCTTCCAACAACAGCAAAAGTGTTTAACTGTCAATTCATGATGTCTCTTTTTATGGCCAATGCACAAACCCACACAACTATGCCAACCATGTTTGCATGATGTTGAATGGACAGAAACACGGCCAAAAAAAGAGGGAGGCAGTTTATGAAATAGGAAGGGTAATGTGACATTTGACATTCATTTATGGCATGTCTGCTGTTATACCTGACAATCTGTCGGTTAACAATATGTTAAATGACTTGGCTTTTAAAACCTGAATTTGGAGAGGTCAATTTTATGACTTGACACATATTTTGTGGGGCCATATGCACTGTTAAAGGCAGTGGCGGCTGGTGACTTCAAATCAAAGGGGGGGCTGCATGAGACAGCTGAATGGGTGGGGCCAATGAGAAGGGAGTGTGGTCAAATAGAAAGGGGCGTGTCTATGCCCAAAACCGCAACAACTGGAACTTTAATTAAATATGCTGCCCTGGGTGCCAAATCGTCATTACGACAGTCCAATCAAGACAAAATGAAGTGTAGAAGAAACAAATATTTCAATGCATTGGCTACATGACAGCTTACTTAATAGCTAGCTGGAAACAAAAAGTTTGTGAGGCATGAAAAAATAAATTACTTTTTAAATACATTACTGTAATGCCAGTCAAAATCAAGTATATAAAAAAAACAAGCAGCACTCAACTCAAACCACTTCTCCTTGCAGTGCAGTTCTAATTCTAACTATAATTTATATTCAGCTTTATAAAAATACCAAGTAACATGCTGAAAGTAGCAATCTCTGTGATACCCCCACTTGTAAAAATGTTTCTTATCCAAAAAAGACCTGCTGACTAACAACAACTATTTACTTGTTTCATGGGGAAAACATGATCAAAGTAAAAAATGAACAGCAAACAAGAAACAAGCTTAAGATAAATTGCTTAAAGGATTACTGCATAGGTTATGGACCATGCATGATAGATTGGCATTCTGTTTAGTTTATGGGTAAAGCCTCCAAAGATGACTGACTGCAAGTCTTCAACAAATGTAATGAGCTTCTGAAAATACTGTAATCTTGTCTTGTATTACAAACACTGTCATATACATTTCAATACCTAAGGCTTATACGTTATCTAGTTATAGGTTCATAGGTTCATACTAGGCTATCTGCCCTAGCGCATTTATAAGCCTAGCCAGAGTGTGTTTGGCTTTCGCCACCCATTTTAAATGAATTTTGCTATGCCCTTTTTCGAGGTTAGTATACTATGCCTCTGTCTAACAGTGACACAGAAGTGATACCCGGGGTAAACCTATGATCTCCCATCCACTCATCAAGATTCCTCTTGAAGAGAGTCAATGAGGGACTCTGCCTAACCTGGACTGGGATTTTATTCCAGAGTGAAGGGAGCCTCTGGATTATGAATCTGTCCCTCCAGCATGTT
This sequence comes from Protopterus annectens, assembly GCF_019279795.1. Taxonomy (NCBI): domain Eukaryota; kingdom Metazoa; phylum Chordata; order Ceratodontiformes; family Protopteridae; genus Protopterus; species Protopterus annectens. Next base: position 814,827,139 of record NC_056729.1, read on the forward strand.
CTATTTATTTCAGGGCTGAGGTTCAAGTCTCTCGAGTGCGTAGCTTGATGGGATTTGGATTTTCTGAGGTGCAGCATGTCCATTAATTCCGGGTTGGAAATGGCTTTATACGTCAGGCACAGATCGCCTCTGAGCAGGCGGTATGCCACTGAGTAGAGCTGGAGTTTCTTTAACCGGGCAGCATATGGCATCTGTTTGAGCCCTTTGATCCTCTTGGTGAGGTACTTTTAGGGTCTTTCCAGTTGCTGCAGGTGTCTGGTAAGGTACATCCCAAAAGGGGAATTGTACTCAATTATGGGCCTGATGAGGGATGAGTAAAGAGGCACAATGACCTCCCCTGATCTAGATGTGAATCCCTTCATGATTAGGTGGGCTATATAAAATGTTTTTCTAACCACTTTGGCCACGTGGTTTTCAAATGAGAGATTGCTATCAACTTGGGTCCCCAGGTCCCTAATTACTTCTTCCGTACTTAATGGATTACCACATATGTGGTAATTTGTGGGCACTTTGTTTTTGCCAAAGGGGATGACTATACACTTTTTGGCATTTAGCTTGAGGCCATGGCTCTGGCACCAGTTGTCTGTTTCTATGAGGCCCTTTTGTAGGATGCTTGTGTTGGCTGGAGAGTTGATTATGGTGCCTAGTTTGCAGTCATCTGTGAACTTGGTCAGCCACAGTCCTTCCGTGTTGGCCTGTACCTCCGAGAAATATATACTGAACAAGAGAGGTCCCATGACTGAGCCTTGTGGGATGCCACTTGTAACTGGTTTGGAGTCTGACATGGCTCCAGCAATTCTAACCATGTGGGTTCTGTCCTTGAGCCAGTTTGCAACCCATCTAGTGACATAGGGGTTTATATTTAAGCTGGTGAGCTTATCTATAATGCCCGAGTGGGGTATTGTATCGAAGGCTTTTGCGAGGTCCAGGTAGGCTGTGTGGACCACCTTCCCCTCATTAATGGCCTTGGTGACTGTTTCAAAGAAATCAACCAGGTTTAAGAGGCAGGATCTGCCCTTAACAAAGCTGAACTGGGTAGGATCCAGTGTCTGTAGGTCCCCAATATCTTTATTTATGAGGTCCATGATGATCCTTTCCATAGCTTTGCAGACCAAGCTAGTCAGGCTTATGGGGCGATAGTTTCCAGGATCCGTTGAGGCACCACCTTTGTGGAGAGGGACCACTGTTGCTGTACGCCACTCTTTGGGTACATATCCTGTAGTAAGGCTGAGATTGAACAGTAGTTTTATGTTTGGGTTTAGCTCTTCTTGGAGTTCATGTAGGACGCAGCCCGGGACACCGTCTGGTCCCATTGATGCTGTGTTTTTTGCTTTGGTGAGGGCAGCTCTTACCTGAGCATCTGAGATGTCAGGGGGGCAGCACTCTGCTGGGATAGATATTTGCCCTTTTGGTGGGGGGGGGAGTTTGCGCTGAACCTGTCAGCTAGGATGTTGGCAATGTCTGTGGGTCCGGTGTATTTTTTGTCATTTTGGACTAATTCTGAGCATATCTGGGAATTCCCACCCAGGTTCCTAACATAACTAAAGAAAGCCTTGTGATTATCCTTAGTGTCCTGTGCAATTTTTCTATCAAAGCTGGAGTTAGACGATGTTATGAGTGCCCGTAGTTTTTTGCTAATACTGATCAGAGATGCCTTCCCTTTTTGGGATTTTGCTCTATCATGTAGTAGCTTCTTCCTTCTACTGTATAGTTTGTTTATGGCTGGGGTCCACCAGACAGGATGCCTGCCTTTGGAGGATTGGGTCTTGGTTTTATTTGGGATTGCATGATGCATGCATTCCTAAAGGTGTTGATAGAATGCGTTTATAAAGGATTCTGCGGTCTGGGCCGTATTTTCCACAGGTCCGGGGGCTTTGTAGGATTCCACCTCGGTTTTGAGGAGTGTGAAATTTGCTTTAGAGAAGTTTTTCACTGTGGTTTTCTGGGCAGGGGGGTGGGGTCGGGATGTGAATATCCAGTGAGATTAGTTTATGGTCTGATATTACCAGTGAGGGATACACTTCTGGTCTGGAGCATAGAGCCCCCATGTTGGTGATGATCAGGTCCAGTATGTTTTCCCCTCTTGTGGGAGTGGTAACAAGTTGTTCCACAGCATTTGAGTTTATAAATTCAAGGAACCTTTGGGCTAGGGTGTTGGAGCTAGAGTAATGCTCCCAGTCTATGTTTGGGTAGTTGAAGTCGCCCAGTATAATGGTGTTTGGAGAGACCTTCATATTTTCCAGTGTTCTCAGGAAGGCCGAGTGGGGTTCCTGGGTTTGGAAGGGTGGTCTGTAGCAGGCTATAAACTGGAAGGCAGTTTTACCCACTGTTAGTTGCACATGGATCATCTCTGATGCTTTGTGCTGTGCCACCAACCTGGTGGTGTGGGTATCTTTGACGAATATTGATACTCCCCCTCTTTTTGTGGTTCGGTCCAAGTTTTGGGGCCGAAAAGCATGGTATGAGGTATGACCTGGTAGTGTTGGGGTGCTCTTGCGAGCATTGAACCAGGTTTGTGTTACTGCACAGATATCAATGTTCTCCATGCTAAGGAGAGTTTCGAGTGCGTGCATCTTGAGGTTTAGACTTCTGGCATTGAGTAGTATTACTCTTAGTTTCTTATCCCTTGTGATACCTATGGATGTGGGTTTGTCTTTTGAGCCTTGCCTAAAAAAGGCACTATGGGGGTGGCAAGAGCCTTTGCCAATATCCGAAGGCCCAGGGGTGACAGGTGCAAGCCGTCCCTAGCGAAGCATCATGGCTTGTCAAGCATGTCATCCCAGGCTGACAGGCATTGGATCCCCTTTGAATGACACCAATACTTAAGCCAATTGTTGAAATTGATCATCTTGTCTTCATATTGTGGCATCATTCTTGGTGAGGGTAAGATGCTACTCAAGGTCAGTGTCATACCAGCCTCGGCTACATGCTCAGAGAGCTCCTCTATGTCTCTTTTCATGTAGTCCAGGGAGGTACGTCTCGGGACATTCATACCAGCATGGACAATGACTGAGTCATATTTGTACTTGCCTTGGAGTGACCTGAGTGCTTGTGTTATGTGGCAGATCCTAGCGCCTGACAGGCAGCTCACCGTGACCTTCTCCTTGTTCAGCCTGGTGAGTGGGACGTCAGTGTGCCTGACGATAGAGTCACTTATTACAAGTGTATCAGGTGTGTTGTTTAGCCTTAAGGGCTGTGACTGTTCGGCACACTGGCTTTGTGAGCTATGTGTTGCACGTGTTTTGTTTTGGGGTAGCGGTTGCTTGGGTGTCTGCTTTGGAGGTCTCTGCTGCTTAGGCAGATTTTTATTTAGAGCCTCCGAGTATGTTTATGTGTGTTTATGTGTTTGGTTTGCTGTCGTGGTAGGTCTATGTGAGACTGGAATTGTAGTGAGTGTGGTTTCCTTCTCCTCCTGACTGGTTACACCAGTACTGAGTTGAGAGAGCTTAGCCTCCAGTTTGGCTATATGGTTGCATCTCTTACATGTGTTGGAATTTGTTGGGTGGAGGAGAGGGTTGTTTGTGTACATGAGGCAGTTGTAACATTGCCTCAAGATTCCCAGATTCTCCAGCTGGACCGGAGAGGAGATTGACAACTGACCTTTGGACATGCTATAATAGTATTGGGAATTCCTTTATAATTGAAAAAAAGGGCCAATGGGGAACAAGGTACTCAAAGGCAGTTTGTGAGGGTGTAGTGCTTTTAATTTTTTAGTGCTGACTTATAGAATTGCTTTAGTGAGCAAGTGTCAGGCTTTAGAGTAGGAATAGGGTGTTTATTATGAGAACTAGATCAGTTCTAAGGGAAAAAGTGAAGAGCAGACTTTGTGGAGCCGAGAATGGTTTAAACCCAATTAGGCGGAGCTGCCAGATGCTGCGCTATGCGCAAAATCGCGCAAAGCCACGCCAAAGCAGGTTTTATACAGGGGGACTTGAAAGCGCTAGAAATTGGCCCAAAATGGCCAATAGACTACCAGATTCTTGTGCTGGGAACACTCCTCCAGGGATAGATAGGCTGCTCTAAGCTCCCCACTGCCACCGGTGAACAAAGAAGCCTCCCTTTATCTATGAAAGGAAATGGGCAACACAGGAACTTTCCAAAAGTCCAGAATACAGCAAAGCCTGTATTTGAACTACTCTAGTTCAGGAAAGACGGGAAACAAGGATAATTATTTTGTTTTTTTTTTTCTTTTTTGCAACAAACAGCAGGAAAATGCAATAAATATGTAACACAGACTAGCACACTTGAGTGTGTAGCCTCAACAGGTAAATGCAACAAACAGGACAAACTTTAAAAGTGCAGGTGCAAAAACAACTTTAAACAGTTTAAAACAGTTCAAGAAGCAGAAATACTTGCAGTATAGATAGATCGGACAGTCGCCCAGGTAGAAGCAGGAAAAAAACACTTATCAGGTTAGCAGTCGCTCTTTTAGCCTCTCTGCTGCTAGCACCACTCTGCAGGACCACGAGGAGCTTGGCTGAGTAGTAACAAGCGCAAAAACCGCGCCAAAGCGGGTTTTATACAGGGGGGACTTGAATGAGCTAGAAATTGGCCCAAAACGGCCAATAGATTACCAGATTCTTGTGCTGGGAACACTCCTCCAGGGATAGATAGGCTGCTCTAAGCTCCCCACTGCCACTGGTGAACAAAGAAGCCTCCCTTTATCCAAGAAAGGAAATGGGCAAGACAGGATCTTTCCAAAAGTCCAGAATACAGCAAAGCCTGTATTTGGACTATTCTAGGTCAGGAAAGATGGGAAACAGGGATATTTTTTTTTTCTTTTTTGCAACAAACAGCAGGAAAATGCAATAAATATGTAACACAGGCTAGCACACTTGAGTGTGTAGCCTCAACAGGTAAATGCAACAAACAGGACAAACTTTAATTTTTTTTTTTTTTTTTTAGTTATGTAAATATTCTCTGCATAGCAACAACAAAAAGGCTTTCAATGTTAGTAATTCTTTAACAATATGCTTATTAAAGCTTACTTGCATCTTACAATCTCAGACAAGCTTACCTGATGGTCATTAAAGCATTGCTACTTAAACACAGAGCAACAGGGCACTGCAACAGCATGCATTTTCTGAATAAAAAGAAGCATAAATCAACAGTATAAAAATGACAGAAAAACAGAACATTCTGCAAAATCAAGGACAGATAAAAAGCCACTGTCGTACTTGTGTCTACCTTGGATGAGGAATATTCTGCATACTTACACTGCATAACTGCTGCTTGCCTTGCTTGGACACATCCAGAGTCACTACATGGGGGAGTGGGGTGCAACAAGTATGTCACAATTTGAAATGTCTCTGGCTGATGGTGATGGCTGTGACACATTTGTCATACCTCTCAACCTCAGAGCAAGAAATCTGGGCAAACCCATACATAGAAGTGGGACAAAGGCCCAAAAATAAGGACAATTTTTAAATATCGCTCTTATAAACTTAGAAAGACAATAGAATAGTAGTAGGTCCTGCATTAGTATGAATTTTCTGAAGGGTATGAAATCTGAAACTCAAATGTCTGTCATTATTTTCTAACTTCAATCTGTAAGGATTTGCCAGATAACTGCAATTGTATGAAAAATGGACCAAAAATGTGATGCAAAAATATAAAATTGACACACAATACAGCTGGGAACCTGTCAAAGGGACATTTTTTTAATAGTGGTACTGTTAACTTGAACAGCTGACAAAATAAGAAAATCTACATGCATTTCTGAAATAAAAGTAATCTATAACTCTGATCACTACAGTTATTTATAATTATAAACCCTCCATGTTTTCTTCCAAAATTGCTATTTTGTGGAGGAATAATTAGGGGAAGAGCAACATTATAAGCCAAAATTGGGGACAGTTGTGAGGTTTGGATATTCCTAATTCTATAAAGCGATTTATTTGCATGTACCTCTCAACCTCTTAATGCAGGAAATCTGGACAAGGCCAAATATATTGGGGGAACATACAAACAGTACTAAACATTTCTCTTGTATAAACTTAGTTGATAGAATAACAGGTGGTCTTGCTTTAGCATGCATTTTTCTGATGGTTATGAAGTCTGAAACTCAAGGTCTGTCATTATTTAGTGACTTCATTCCTAAATGATTTGCCTGAAAACCACAAACTTTATGAGGAACAAACCAAAAATAAGAAGCAAAAATCTATTCATTCTGCAAAAAATCTGGACAGTTGAGAGGCATAGTTCAGCCGGGGCTGTCTTTGAGTTTGCCGGCCTTCCCCCCTCACAAAATCATGGTCGAATGGAGCCACCCCTTGTAGCCCAGCCCATTCCAATGTCCCATTACTTGGCTATTTCACCCTATTTACCATAAACACTGTAATGTGCATACTGCATTACTTCTGTGATGATTTGGATTTAATTTGAAAGTTTTATTTTGCATTTTACAGCACAAACCCTAATAGACCTGCTAAACAAAGCAATGCAGTTTCACAATAAAAATAGACTTAGCATTAAAACTTCTCTGCCCTTGAAACTTGCATTCATTGAAACAGCATTGAAACCCACATTCAAAGAAAATACATTTTGCCAGTGGCAGATAAAGATTAACTTTGGACTGTTTTCAAATCATAGGCCCCTTGCACACAAAACATTCATGTGTTTTTTTATACAACTTCCTGATTGTATTAAATAATATTCCTTGTATAATACAATACAATGATTAGAGGGTGTTTTAAATGTATTGCTTTGAACATTTTTCAGTAAACAATGAAGCAAAATGCATGCAACAATAATGACAAAACTGCCCAATTCAGAACATTTCCATCATAAAAGTCTACTCAAACTTCTACAGTCCACCAGTGTCAGTAAATATGCACAATTTCTGAAGAAATAAAAGTCATCTAAATAATAAAAGGTAATCTCCAACATTGTACAGATTTATTGTATTTATTTATTTAAATATATTATATATATAACGTATTTAAATAAATAAAATGTGTAAAATAATAAAGTAATCTCCAAAGATGTACAGATGTAGGGTAATTTATAAATACTTTATTTTCCAGCATGTTCACTGAATCAGGATTGACTAATTGGGTTTGCAGAAAACCGTCCAAGTTAAGCAAATAAATGCCAGGCAAACAGATACAATACTTTATCAGAACATCTGCATTATCTGGATCAGTGTACAACAGAAAAAAATAAAAATGAAACAGAACTGTTTGCATTCAGATTTTATATAAGCATTTAAATCATGGCCATCAAGGCACTTGGTTAATATAGTTAAAGTGAGCTACATGTAAATTGCAAATACACTGTAGCATGTAAGCCAAATAGATATACAGCATAGCAGAAAAAAACACCTGCTACATAATAACTGCTAGTCTTTTTTTTCCATAGTCGATTCAGTAATTGGATGCCTAACTTGAACTGTGTTGCACTGTCTGCAGTTCTTAGAACAAATGCCTACACAAAAAACACTGATGATACTTTTTTTCTTTCAGCAAGTATAGACAGATAATTGTTATGCTAGCAGGCTTCCAATTGAGCTGCAAAGTTTCATTGCCACTGCTAGAGTGTAATTAAATTTTTAGCAGTACATACAAAGACACACAAAGATCAAAGTCTGATGCTGCTTATAAAAAAGCACATCTGATGGCTTGTTAAATAATCATAAAAAAGTAGTAATAAAAGAAAAATTGACAGCAGGCTGCTGACAAATACACATAAAGTGTTGCTTTTGCAAAGCAGATGCTGTACGAGACTTTAAGAGAAACTTTGAAAATTTGGGAGCATTCTGTAGTTTCTGGAAGTATATGTTGGTAGTGCCATTGTTTATATGTCTTGTTACTGTGTGAAAGTGTGCACCTCTAGCTGTGTGTATATTTACTATGACTGTCTCAGATGAGTGATATTACCATGCACACACACACACACACACACACACACACACACACACACACACACACACACACACACACACACACACACACACACACACACACACACGCACCCCCCCCTTACCTGATGCACTGGTTTCCAGTGTCCCGCGGAAGTTGCAAGCATGGCCGGGCTGGTAGATCCAAAACAAATTTAGTCCCAGGCAGTGTCCCGAGGAAGTTGCAAGCATAGCCGGGCTGGTAAATCCAAAACAATTTAAGTCCCAGTGTCCCGAGGAAGTTGCAAGCATGGCTGGGCTGGTAGATCCAAATAAAATTAAGTCCCGGTAACAGTGTCCCGAGGAAGTTGCAAGCATGGCCGGGCTGGCTGGTTTCCCCGTGAGAAGAAGGCTGGCTCAAGCACCATACTCTCGTGGGAGGACTGATAGCAGGCTCTAGCCTGTGGATGATGCAGTCCGGAGTTCTTCTGTGCTATGTAGTCATCACCGCACTGACGTCTGGGCATCTGTGGGGCAACATGCCTTTCCCCTTATCTGGACTGCTCACACAGCAGTCAGTCTGGAATTGTGAGTTCCCGGAACTCCAAGTATGCATGAGCGAAGTTCCGGGACTTATGATTATCTTTTTTTACTGATTGATTTGCATTTACAGCTGGTGGGGCTGCTGATTTGTATTTTACTTTTACAGGTGGAGGGGCTGGAGTCCTGCAGTCCTATAGCACGAGCCACCCCCTGGTTAAAGGTAATTTGTACAATGTGGGATTCAAACTCATGTAAAATAGAGAATACATATATTTTCACATAGGCATTTGTTCCGCATTGCCACAAAAATGTTTTCTAAACATGGTCATTACTAATATACACCTTAAAGAGTGACTGGTGCTATACCTCAATTGACCATGTATTTGTGTGACATGACAAGGTCCTGGCTTATGCATTCTCAGGTGTGATGCAGTAGTAATGTCTGACATATACTAGAAATGCATATACTTGTTTTACATTTAGAGTAGATTGTTGAGTTCTGGTTCAGACCACACAATACATTTTGTTTTACACTAATACTTGCATTATGGGAGATATATAGATGACTGCCAATAAACTATGGAGTACATCCCAGGTCTGAAAATAGATTTGTAATTCATGTATAATTACAGAATCATAATTGCCAGGCTACACCAATTACACGTAAAGTAGATATGATACCATGTGTATGCCCAATCAACCTGCTGTACATAATTATTGTTATGTATAACCACCTTTATAGTCTAAGTTTTGTGAAAAATTACAGTGGGACACCCTCAGCCCTTGCTTACCTGGGTTTTGGCCTTGAACTTACCCCTGATGTCACAAGTAAAGCTAGGCAGCCACTTAGCATGTTTGCTCAAAGGAAGGCAAAACAAATAAAATTGTTCATGTTTTTTCCTTAAGCAGTGAGCCGTGTTTGCATAGAAGTGAACAACCTGCAAATGTAACAGGCAATAGTAAACATGCACTCCTTCTGTTAATACTCATTATGATCCTTCCTCAGTAAAAGTAACCACTGTAGAAATCAAACCATGGTTTACCTACCTTATCTATTATGTACCTCATCATATTTATACCTTCTGCCACATACACAGATAGTTCACAGGTATAATTATTGCTGTCATTATCATCCGAGTTGCTAACCATTGTGCAATGCTGTTAATTGTATTTGCACTTCTTAAGGCAACTGACATTAATGTTTATATTTTGGTACATTTAACCATATTTTTGCTAAGCTGTGCACTGCAGAAACACTAAAAAAAGAAAGGAAATCAAAAAAATTGAACAAAATAAAGTTAAACAAATGTTAAACAATTACACATCTCTGGATTTGAACTATCAGAGTAATGAAATAAAACACACAAATGTACTATGCTATATGTGTTTGCCACAGACATAGTTTTCCAACAGCAATCAAATTATGTGCATACAAGCAATTTATATTTTCTTTAGAACATTTACAGGATACACACTTGTACATCATCCGTTGGTTGTACATGTGTGGCTAACATATTTAGTGCAATGAGTGATCACACAACTATTTATGAATATGCTTACATAAATGCAGCTTTGTCTTCTCTTTGTATTGTTCTCATTTTCAGTTATCTCTGCTGTAATCAGACATGCAGTCTACAGTCCATTTTGTATCATTTTTCTTTACATGTATTATAAAAATACATGCCAGTTAACATCAGTTTTCAGCAAAGTCACAAGAGTTTTATTAGTGAATAAAAATGATAAACACATTGTGTTTTGTTTCATTTAAAAACTCACTTTGTAAGTTTATTCTCTCTGAAACACCCATTGCAGTGCAGTGAAGGTTGTCTGAATTGCTGTTGTTTTCCTTCTCTCCCTCTCGCTCCCTGTCTCTCTCTCGCACTAATAATTCCTACTTGCAAACTATTTAGCAATTAACAATGGTGTAGAGCCTACACTATGTTTATATCTGCTAAACAAAGTCAAAAGTTGGGTATTCAGCAATTCTAATGCCTACCTGAGCTCATACCTCATTTGCATCTTTACAGTGCTCAGAGGGCTGAATCTACACTATAAAAAGGCAACTGTGTAGCTAAGGAACTTGAAGGCAAGGAAATTTGTGTATTTGGACAAATCAGAAGATTGGTATTCCTTTGAAAGTGATTTAATAATTTTGCAAAGGTATGCTTTTATTGCTCAAGTACATTCTGGATGTTGTAAAATGTTACAAATGTATTTATATATCCAGGAGAAATGGAACTTTCATATCTATACACTGTTAGATATCCAGACAGCTCAGTGGAGACTGCTATCCATGTACTTGATGTTGGTGCTGATGTGGCTGGGAGGACAAGTGCATCCCAGGAGCAGCTTCCAGGTAAGCTTACATACTGCAACATTTATATTTGCTTGTAGAATAAAATATATAATCTGACTACTACTTCCTGTAATACATTTTTTGTATCTGTACCTATTGATAAATAACAGCGTTATACAAGAGAGCTGTTCAATACACATAGGTGTGAGTAGATGCTTCAGTTTCAACTATTTCTTACAGGACATATAAGTGATTGTGTATTCACTGTCACCCTGTGTTATTCCCCCTGTGATGTTTAATTGCCATTTGTCCTTTCTTTATTTCTTCCAGGACCATCCTCCCTGCAAAGTGTGGAGACATCTGCATGTGTTAAGCAAATGTTTATTTGCTTATTACTAAGCATTATTTAGATATGTCATTATCTGTATGTATGGTGAGGGTGAAATAAGTGTCTGTATTGCTGTACCATCTGCAACCGTGTGACCAGAGTTATTTTTTATCACATATATATATATATATATATATATATATATATATATATATATATGTATATTGGTTTAATATTTAGTGTAGTAGTAATTTCCTTCCTGTGTTTATTGCTTATTATCATAGATGATCCTGATAGTGGACGTGTAGGACTTCTACCACCTGATGTTGTAGTATCAATAGGCACTGATGATAATGGTGGAAAATGGATGTGGCACAGTTGGAGGGGGTGCAGAGGTTATATTTAACACTAAGGTTGTGACTCACACATCCCCTGGATTTCCTTCAGACACTGCAAGTATGCCAATGCATGCCCATTCTACTGAGCCCTCAGATAGTGGGCAAGTTGTGGGTGGCACACTTGATCAGGGTAGTGTAGTTAGTGCAGCTTCAATGCTTGTTGATTCTGGCTGTAGCCAAAGTGTGGATGAGGTGCCATGCAGGAAGGTTGGTAGAGGTGCTTGGAGGAGGCCTGTTGTGTACTCTTCACCTGATACTGATGTGTTATTACATGCCACATGGCATATGTTTAGGGCTGTCATAGAGGCACATGCATGTTCCACTAGGGCCTTTGAGAACATGCTTAGGGTTCTAGATGTTTCACAGGTTGACATGCACAACTGCCTCCACCAAATGGCCAGTTCAATGGATTGGATGAATTACATGATGGAACAAACAGTGCCTGTGATGGAACATCTTCTGGGAGGAAGCTAGCATCCACGTGTGCCATAGGTCTACAACATCATCTATTGCTAGCCTATATGGCCATGCCTGATCCCCCTCCCGCAGTGGCACTACTTTTAATGTTCCATCAGTGGTTGAGGTGTCCATACACAGATGTGTTAGGCCACAGGGTGGAGGACCTGGGTGTAGTTGTGAGGAGATTTCATCCAACAGATATTGTTCATGTTCAGGTAGCACCAACACATCTGATAGTGGGCATGGACATGTCAGTGCAACTCCTGGCAGAGCCAGATCTTGCAGTTGAGGGCTACAGCAATGAACTGATAACTCTCTCATGCACAGCTCACACCTGTTCAACATACCAGGGCATAGAGCTAGCACAGAGCTTGGCTGTGTTCATGCAGTCACTCACACACACATTTCACATCAAGTGCCCATGCAGACACACACACACATAACAAGTACATAAGGCATTCATAAGGCTTGTGGATTATTCTGTCTCATGGTCATTTGATAATTAGTTACATTTTTGCCTGCCTGTCTTTCTTATTTACACACACTCACTAATTTTGTGCCAGACTTTACTTCCTGAACCCCCAAACCCTACAATCTGCAAATGATAACTATGCCATCACCTTGCTCCTATCTTTTGGATTCAGGGATACATATGTATTTTTCACAACAAATGTAAAATAAAAAACAAAATCCATAATATAAATGACCAAAAACCAGGATCTTCCACAATAAATATTTAATCCAACCTCTAGTGCCTCGGCAATAGCCTTCCAAGGAGAATACATACAAAGAAAATGCAGCACATATTTATACAATAGTATAAATCAACTAATCAATAAATCAATCATTCAAACATTTCAATAATTAACTAATTAAAACATTTAAAATATGAAATTCATATAAAAACTTTCCAATTGCATTCTATATTAATGCCCCTAGGGGCTAGAGTGCTATATTTCAATATAAAAAGAGTTTCTTTGTACAAAAGCTTTTTCTTTACATTGATATTATGCTGTATACTAGGAATATGTTCCAGAATTGTTCCTAATAAGCCTTGTGGGTTACTATTATGATGTTTGTTTTAAAATGCATTGCAAGTGGACTCTCTAATTTCTCATTTCTGATGTCCCTGACATGTTCCTGCATCCTAATTTTAAATGTTCTTTTACTTTCGCCTACATAAAACATTTCACATGGGCATTTTAATGCATACACAATACTTTCTGTATTGCATGAAAACTTAGCATTAGGTTGAAAATATATTTCATTAATACACTGGAATGTTCTGCTAATATACTGACATATTATACATTCACCACATGGATAAGTTCCCAAAAAAATCAGGATTATAACTTAAATATATACTAGGTCTTATAAATCTAGCATGAACAAGCATGTCCTTTATGTTTTTACCCCTTCTGAATGAAAAATGTAAATTCTTATCAAGAATATCTACCAAATCCCTTTATTTAAACAAGGAGGTCCAATAGAACTTGTTAGTCTGTTTTACTTCTTCTGCTAACAAATCATAAGACATAACTACATATATTTTCCTTAAATTATCTATTTTTTCTTTTGTTCTGTTCTTATATTTATTATTATAGTCACTGCTAGACTTACATATAATGCCTTTATTAACCTTATCTAAGGAAAATAGCACTTCATCTCATCTACACTATAACCCCTTTTAACAAACAATTGTGATGTTTTCTGTAGTTCACTGTTTACTTCTTCAGTGTTATTACACAACCTCCTTACCCTAGTCAGTTCTCCATAGGGAAGAGATTTCAAAAGATGTGGGGGGGGGGGGTGACAACTGAAAGCATCCAAAAAATGCAAGCCATCCTCAAATTTTCAATATACTTTAGTGACAATTTTCCCCTTCTTACTTCCTTCTAGACTGATGTCCAGAAAATTCACTTTATTTCCCAACTGGAAACCATCAAATTTCAACATGAACCTATTTTTTGGCGGTTATCCAAAAAGTTTGTAACTTCATCTCTGCCCCCCCTTACATATAAAAGTTAAATTGACAATATAACTATAATATTTGACCACATACTTTTTAAAGAACTCCATTTGATAAAGAAATTCAAGCTCAAAAAAATCTCATCATAATACTGGCATACATGGGGGCAAATGCTGCCCCCATGGCTGTGCCCTACAATTGCTGAAATATTTGATTGTCAAATTCAAAATAGTTGTTCTTCAAACAAAATTCTACTAATTCTATAATATAATATGCAAGGGGACTATCTCCCAAGATATTATACAGAGCTTCCAAACCATACTGGTGACTAATACTTGTATACAAACTTTTCACATCTGCTGTTAACCAATGCATATCTTTAGTCCATGTCAGGGGTAATTCTTGGTCTAAAAAAATCAGCATTATCTGTAATAAAAGAACTTTGTTTAATGACATATGGCAAAAAAAAAACTATGTAGAAATATACCCATGTTATTGAGAAAATAGTTACATGCCGACACTATAGGGTGACCCGGTGAGTGCAAAATGTCTTTATGTATCTTAGGCAAACAGTAAAATGTTGCCATCTCACAGTTTTCAATACTGAATCTTTTATCTACATCATCCTTAGTAAAATATCCCAAACGTTTTCCCTTCTGTAACAAATCTTTAAATTTGCACATAGCTATTTCATATTCCTAGCAGAGCACTTTTTATAAATTTCAACATCATTTAAATGATCAAGACACATCTGCATATATTGTGAAAAATGCATTAATGCAACCTTATTCCCTTTGTCTGTCAGTTTTACAACAAGATCTTCATTTTTACTGAGATGTTGCAATGCTTTCCATTCTAATTTAGTTACATTATATTTAATACACTGTTTTTTATTAATAAAGTCTGAATATACAGATTCTACTGCAAAGTCCACCATAGCTACAAAATTCTGTATTCCTTTGTGTGTAAATGGTGGTATAAACTGACTTTTAACCAAAATCTTAGATGTATCTAGCTTACAATATGCGTTAGCAACTTCTAAACTTCCATCACTTTCATCATTTAAAGCACAGGAATAAAAACTTTCGTCTGAATCTTCAGAATAAGACACACTACTATTTAAATTATTTACCATGCTGTTAACATTCTGTTTATCCTTAAAAAAAGCATGCTAAATGCAGTTTATGTATCAAGCAGAACATGTCTTTCCTAATTATATGTAACCTAGGCATAACGGATGGAATAAATTTTAAACCATGGTTTAATGCAGAAAATGCAGCTTCACTTAATATGCAACCTGACAAATTCACAACATACGCATCAGCATTATTCATTTGGTTGTACTGAAGAAATTGCTTGAAACCACCACGAATTGAATCAAACAGCATTTAATAATAGGAATAAAACAGGAACAAGCGCTTTCACGCAATAAGATTGCGCTTCATCAGGTTACAATCATACAGAACTTCCATTACCTTTTATAGTAGTTCATTAACCGCAATTATTCAGTTAACCAATTGATTAATTCAATTAATTCATTCAAAAATCGCATTCTTAAAAACACATCAAAATTTCATGTTCAACGACCTAACACACCATTTAAAACGAACATCCTGATAATATTGTTTATAAATTCAGCAATACCCATCATTTAAAATTTATGGTCAATGTACTTATATCAAAATGCATGAATTTTCCGTAATTGCTAACAATAAACCTCATTAACTAAAGTTCAGGAAATAATGCCCATATTTGGAGAGAAGATAGCTTAGGGTATGTCTTTTCTTATCAGTCTTGTTATCAAGTTAAGACGCCAACTTCATAGTGTTGCATTTAGTTCAATATTATTAGAAACATAAAATTCACAGCATAACAAGCCAAGACAATAGACCAACTACATCCTAACTAAGACATAATAGAACCAGCCATTTCTAATAATAAAATCAAAAATTAAAAATATATATATAGATGTCCATTATAGAATACGGCGCTGCACAAAACATTTACATATATCTTCAGTGATGCATGAGGAACAGTTAGTATAGGACTGCTTGTTTTTTAAAGACAGTTTCGCAAAACAGGTCAAAGGCCAAGCATTATCACCTATGCCATATGAATGCATATCCAAAGTCAAAGGAGCTACATATCGCGTTCATCAAGACCATGGCATGAGTCATAACAAAAAGTGAACAGATGCTACGCAAAGCAAAAAGTTGTGCAAGGAATGATGACAAAAGCAACACAAGCAGCCAGGTACCATTTGCGTAAGCTCCCGGCATAATAACATGCTATTCACAAAACTCCTTTTCATTTCCGATAAACACCATCTGTCACTCAAATCTAACCAACTAAAGCCTTGAGCTTATCGAACATCAAAATTGGAATTCAATATGCACAGGGCCCATCAAAATATAAAATATAAAACTGAACAATAGTGACACATTAACTAGCTGAATCTATAACATCTAAAAAATCTAAAAACAGTCATTTATGTATATATTGTCATAGCGGGTATAATGCACAGATATGCAAAAAACATCTACATAAAAGGTAATTAGCCACGCCAATGTATCATTACAAACTTGTGCCATTAACTTGTATTATTAGAGGCATACTAGCCAGCTAGCCAGATCACAAACCAACTTTATAGTCACAAGAATAATGCACAAGATCATAATAGTGCCACAGAATACAAAGAATGCAAAAAGACGCGAACGTGCAAAAAAGCAGGAGATGCTAAAGTGCAAAAATGCAAAAATGCAAAATTCAGTAATTCAAAATTTCAATAATTCAAAAACACGTGAGGGTATCTTTCCAACCTCAACGCATATAATTATTGTATTGAGCCAATGTCCTTATTCGGACAGAAAGCCAAGATCACAAAAACATAAAAGAGTCATACTCTAAATAGTTCCTTGTGCTACAAACGGGCCAACCAAGCATTCAGACTAATGGCCAGATGGATCACAAGATATGACATCATAGTATGGCAAGAGATTTTTGCTATATTGCAATACATTATACAAATAAACACTGATGAATAAGAAGGTAGTACTTGATATTTACAATTTTTATCGTATCAATGCAGATTATTCATTTGGTTATTATTACAAGTTACAGTCTCTAAACAAGCCATTTTGGAATTCATTCCATCTACCCCTTTTGTACCTTTGTTGTACTGCTGACTGTCCATCAAACTGTTGCCTATTCCCCGGTTCTGAAGTCGCATTATCATTTCTGGCCGTTTTTCTCTCTGTAAACTCGGCTCTTTTGTTCTTCCAAAATGTTCTTTGCACAAAATGAGCATCTCGGGCTGCTGGAAAGCCAGGATAATCCCCAGATTCACTCTCCCACTCAGTAGAGACATCCGAGCTGACGCTTGAGTCGCCATTATGTCTCTGGTGTTCTTCCTGAACAGCAAACCGGACGTTCCTCTGTCGTCACTTTTTATTGGTTAACCGGGAAAAGGCAAAACCATTACCATAATCTTTGATGTCATGGTTCAGCTTAAATTTCTTGGTATTCAACAATTCCTTCTAAAAGTCTATCAGTTTATTTTGGATGTCCTGTAAACACTGTTCCATATGTTCAACCCCTAGTGTACTGGATAGGGATTCACAAGTAGAAGCAATATCATTTTGAAGTTTGACTTGTTTTAATCTGTCTCTCTCAACCAATATATTAATCCACTCAATAGAGCATCTATAGGAAGCAGCTACCCACCTAGATTGAAATTTTTTGTCATTTTCATCTTGTATATCAAAAGGGGTAGTAGGATTTTTAAAGGCTCTTAAACCACGAGGTGTAATGTCTAATTCCAAGTATCTCTGTAAACTAAGATAGTTCAAGTGAACTGCCAGTTCTTTTGACATTAATTTATCCAATTTATCAAATATCTCTTTTGTTTCTGCTGTTAAAGAGTTGCCTGCTCATTGTCCAATACAGGAAAAAGGATTATTAATTCTTCTTTGTTGTTCTTTTTGTAGGAACTTCTTCCAAAAATTAGTCGGTTCATCCTGGGTTGGTCGTGTACCTGTTCTTTCACCCAAGGACATAATTAATTGTTCTATGGTAGTCTGACTCGAATCCATAGAGTCCAGCCTAAGAATCTTAGGCACTATAGTGGAAGGATCACTGGACATAAATATACTTCACAACAAATATAAAATAAAAAATAAAATCCAAAATATAAATGACCAAAAACCAAGATCTTCCACAATACATATTTAATCCAACCTCTAGCACCTCAACAATAGCCTTCCAAGGAGAATACATACAAAGAAAATGCAGCACATATTTATACAATAGTATAAATTAATTAATTAATTAATTAATTAATTAATTAATCAATAAATCAATCATTCAAACAATTAAATAATTTGCCAAGGCTCTAGAGGTTGGATTAAATATGTATTGTGGAAGATCCTGGTTTTTGGTCGTTTATACAGATGTATTTTTTCTGTTGTACAGGTTACAATAGTTAACTAAGTAATTAGTGTATGTATTGGTGATATTATTTTGAAACTTTAACTGATTTCATAAAGTCTTTTCACTTTTATGATTACTACCTTCAAATCGTTAATGCATCAGTGAGGCTTACTTCTTCACTTGTGAGAATGTAGAGATAATTAGACTTTTGGACTGCTTTTTCTATTGAGTGCATTTTTGATGCAGGAGGCATGTTAGCTGACAAATGATAGAAATATATCAACATAAGTTAGGCCTATCATATACTGTTGTCATTGCTGGGCAACTCATACACATTCTACTTAGGTACATTTTCAAGTTGCAGTATGCAACTATCTGACATTCATTTGTGTTCTTACCCATTTATTTTCCTATTCAAGGTTCAGCACTTACCTTGTTATTCCTGAATATTTAACTGTTGAAATTCAGGGCTGATTCTGTCTGATGTAAGCAGTATACAACCATTACATGAGTAAGTAAAGGTTGTGAATGTTGCTTGGCATCAATGTTACTCTATGTATGTGCATAGGATGAAAGTTGTACTGCTTAGTTTGTCAGCATGTATGCTATCAGTTGCCTCTTGGCCAAGGTGAGGGTATATTGTGCATGCCATTTGTCTATCTATACCCACAACAGTTGGTGATTCCCCTTCTGAGTCCTCACTTGCATGTGGCCGTGATGGCTGTGCCACTGGTGTTAGAATGTGTACTCCTTCCTCTTGGTGTTCCTGTTGCAGCTATTTTCTCAGGATAATATTGTGTATGATAGCAGAGACAGTGATAATTTCTGCAGAAGTACTGGGATCATTCTACAGGGCACACCTTGATGTATCTTTGCATTAAAACCATGACTTCAGTAGCCCAAATACATGCTCTATGATATTTCTTGCTTGAATCTTTACCTTGTTATAGCATTCTTCCATGGGTGTGTGTGCATTTCTGATGGGCATCATCAGCCATGGTTTGAGTGCATCCCCTATATCCCCCAGTAAATGGCCTTGTGGAACATCCCCCCTGGAAAATCTCTGGTAGAGCTATAAGTTGTGCCAGATAAGGGAGTCATGGTAACTTCTGGGGTTTCCAGCACACACATTCAGAATGATTCCGTTATAATTACACATGACCTGGCAATTAATGGAGTAGAAGCCCTTATGTAGACCCTTCCCTGTTCTCCAGGTGGTCATTTGATCTCAATGTGCATGCAATCAATGGCACCCAGAACTTCAGGAATGTGTGCTACAGGGGAGAAATCCTGCATAATCACAGCTTTGTCCGCAGGGCTATGGGGAAAATATATATAGTCAGTGGCATGTTGTAGCATAGCATTCAGGAATTGGTGTAGGATACTGGATGCTGATGACTCGACACACTCTGTTGGTCTCTGGAGGCTTCCTGTAGCTAAAATCTGAGTGTTACACATACCTTGGTCTCCACTGCTATCAGTTCACCTCCTTTTGTACTTGTTGTTAGTTGAGGATGACAGAAGTTGTAGAGTTTCTGGAGTGTGTCTGTATCCACCCAGTCGACGTCTACTATTCTCACATCATGCAAACCATGGAAAGCTAAAGGGGGTGTAAATACCCTTTTCCTCCTTGCCTGAGATCTACCATCAGCAGAAACAGCAGCATAGACTCGAGCCTCTTGCACATACACATGCAGAAGAACAGTAGCAGCCCCTGACATTCTTTCCCTCCAGTGTAGTTTCTGTGGCTGTATTCCAATAGGTTTTGGAGTACAAGGTAAAAAGCTACACGAAGTGTACCCGATTGCTGTATAGCTTGTTGAATAGCTCTGCTATCTTGAGTTGGTTGATTAGCATACAATTCAGCTGCTTATGCTGGTATTAGCATGCCACAATGTTTACCATGTTTGTGTTAATCTAAACACTATGTAGAGTCACTTACTGAATACAAATCTGCATACAACCATGAACGCTTTGAGCGGCAATGAGTACACACTTTTAGTGAGCTGTGTAGGGTTTACTGAATCCAGCTCTGTGTCTGCATTGTCTGATCCAAGAGGAATCATAGAAATGACTCTTTTACAGCATTTAGTTTAAGAAGTAATTATTACTTGAATTTGTTAATCAGTTCCTATTGATGTTACATAACAAAGACATCTTGGTTCCACTATGAGTGGTCAATGAAAAAGCAGATCATCAAACACAATTGGCTGAAAATAGAACATAAAGAAAAATTAGCCTGTAAGCATTTTTTGTTTTGCTTTTTGCAGCCACATGTGAGTTGCAAGCCTCCTCACTTTGTGCAAACTTACACACACACACACACACACGCACGCACGCACACACACACACACACACACACACACACACACACACACACACACATATATATATATATATATATATATATATATATATATATATTTATATATAAATCCATTTTTCTCTTATTATGCTCCAGGAATGATAGCTTCTTACAACATCAGTGAGTTACTTATCCATTTTCACAGTGAGTAATTTGTTTGAGCTGTGCCATGTGAGCTTGATCTTAGCTGCACTGATCTGCACAGCCTGTTTAACAGTTGTACTGAGCACCATGGGCTTAAGCTGAACAAAAAACCAGTCCTGCTGACATCCATAGCTGTAATATTTTCCCATCCCCTCTTTAGATCCTCACTTATGTTAAATGTAGCAGCACTAGTCATCATGAGGACTCAGCACATAATAAGCCCCTTCTTCTTTAGGACATAAACTCCTTCTTCTATTGCCAGCCTTATAGCACATGGAATCCTGAGGCAGTGTATGAATTGCCTCATGGTCACTGATACCAAACTCCTACAAACCCAAAGGACTCCATCTGTGAAAGACAGAAATACTTAGCAGAAGGAGGTCCATCTGTCAGCCAACTGAACACTGTCTTATCCCCTGACCTGCATCTGTGCAACATCCATATATTGCACACTTTAGACTATCTTACACTGTTATTAATAAAACAATCTTTACCAAAACCTACTAGAATTCTAAAGACTAGGCATCAGCCCAAACCCTGAAATTTATCTCCTGCACAAATGCTAGCATCAGCAGCTCATATCCAAAATGCAGCTTACTCTGGCGCTGTTGAAAATGAAGAACTAACAAGGGCCACATAACTAGAGTGCAGAAGCCCTTAATGCAACAAAACCAAGGTAGTTCATCTGGAAACAACCTGGTTGCAAATGACTGCTTAGTTAAACAAATAGATGCTCCACTCATGAGGCCACACAAAGACTCAGTAATGGTTAATTGTCTCTGAGGTGTCAGAACATAAAATGTCACTAAAACCCTCCAGTCCTTTCACCTGAGGTACACATACAAGCTGATCATTGTGCACATGGGAATGAATGACTTGCGGTACACCTCCTTGGATCATATGAAGAGGAACATGCTGCAGATTTTAGAATATGCATCTGAAAGTGGTGTGAAACTAGCCTTGTACAGTATGCTACCATTACCAAGAATGATCCCTCTATACAAACAAAAGATAATTGATTTTAATTATTGGTTTAACTACTAGTTTCAGCTTGAGATGAGATGGTTGACAATGCTGGCTATTTTGTTAGGGATGGTCTTCATCTCTCTCTCCTTATGGCTTCCATAAATAGGCTGAGATTTTATCTTCCTCAGTAATGCCTTTTTTAGGTAAGGTCAGTCTCATCATATCACACATACAGGCAACCACAATCCAAATCATATAAAATTTGAAGACAAGTAGAAATACACACCAACAGCTACTAAGAGTCAGAACTGAATGAAATAAACTGTAATAAAGGAAAAAAAACTGACTGTCACATTCTTAAGCATGTACTTTAATGAAAACAAAAACGAGGATAAGCACTTTCAAGTTAATTAAAACTCTTCAGCACTTCTATTAAAAACATGTTGACAATGACTATTTAAAATAATATTGACCAATCAGCATTGGCTGTTTGTAAAGCTGTTGAGCAGTCATCTAGATGATGATTGGTCAACAGCTTTACAAACAACTAGTGCTAGCTTAGTTCATGGTTTCAGTGAAGTGTTCCCCTTAGATATGCCCATAAAGAGGCACAGGATGTATTGCTGATGTTGAATGGTCAACAACATTTTGAAGGGCCAGTAAGATTTGTTCAAGTGGATGTGATGAGGTACTCCTTTTCAATTCTTGATCTTTTGATATTGATTGGTCAATAGTATTTTAAATAGTCATTGTCAACATGTTTTTAATAGATCTGATGAAGAGTTTTAATTAACTCAAAACCGCTTATCCTTGCTTTTGTTTTTATTAAAATATATGCTTCGGACTGTGTTAGTCGGACTGTTTTTCTTCTTTATCATATAAAATTTAGCTAATTATTATTATTTTTTTTTCTTGTGTTTACCAGGAAAGTCCAACTCATACAATGCCCATTTTCAGAGAAGGTCAAGGGAGAAAAAACTCCAAAAATAGTGCATGCACAATATAACAAAGTTTAAACATAATCTAAAGAAAGGTGTAAAAATACAGAAATTCATTAAAAGGAAATAAACAGAAAATACACAAAAGACATAAATAGCACATAGTAGTATGTTCTAAGAGTAACATTCTGGAACAGAACCTCACTGTTGCAGGAAATTATCACTATAAATGTAAAAGCATCAGTAAGCAGTAGAAAATGTCAAAATTTGGCGGACTAAAGTAATGTGACATGCATCTATATTCAAGCAAATTTGTAAGATGATGAAAGAACAGTTGTGGTTTAGTTTCACATGTGAGAAGTGCATAAAATCTAATTTCATTAAAATATAAAAAGCCATTTGGAAAAATGGTTTAGTAAGTAATAAAAGAAAATCTTGACTATTTGAGTATTTTAATCCTAAAGACACAGAACATTCACTAATTCGGGTCTATATTATATCATCGAACGCTTAAAAAAGTGAACGCTGATTGATCGACCTAATTTAAGCGAAAGCTTCCAATCTTGAAGTGTCAGATCAGCGATTTTTTCCCAGGGAAAAAAATCGCTGATCCAAAACACATACACACAACACAAGCACACCAAACAAACAGAAATCCACACACATACACCTAAAATCTGATACCTAACCCTACACTAAACTATGCACACACCACTAACTAACCACTTACCTTAACCCAAACCCTAACCCTAAGGTCCGTCACTAACGCACTCTCACCTCACCCGCTCCCTAACCCTAACTCACTTAAATCCACCCTAACCCTCATGTCCACTCAATCGCACACACACCTAACCTGAGCCCTAACCCTAACTCACCTAAATCACCCTAACACTCACATCCACACAATCGCACACTTACCTGAATTCGACCGGTAGCTTTCCACCATAACACTGAAAATACCGAAGCAACAGAAATGGACAACCAAATTCTTTCCCTAGGAAAAAATTTGAGTTTCTGCTGCTTCGATATTTTGCAGTTTCGGGAAAATATGTTTGATAAATCAGCGTTCGCTTTTTTAAGCATTCGAGGATATAATATAGACCCACTAATTCTAATATGATTTAGATGTAGTCTGAGAATGGTCTTAAAAATGAGTTTGTTTTATTTTTTTTCTGATCTGTTTATCTGATGGTGAAGGAAATGCTGTTCTATAGTTAGCTATACTAAGTATAAGTAGTCCCCATGTCACTTCCTGATTTTTGGAATCCTATTGGGCGTTGGTACTTTGATCAAAGAGTCCTTATGTGTTTGTACCATTTTTTTGCATTGCTGATTGCTGGGTGTTCTGGGGCTAGGGGAGTATTTTATGTGTGATTATGAGTAGAGTATATGACATATATCATGGTAGTTATCTCAAGAATGGGTTCTGTGGGGGGAATTCAGTTATGGGATTGGTTTAGGAAGCTGGATGAAAAGTTATTTATTATTTTATTTATTACCATTGTTCAAATTTGCTTATCAGTGTAATTTGAAGAACAGTGAAAATGGCATATGCATAAAGCAGGCTTGGAAGTAAGAGGGATGTTGCAGTTACCTTCTCCTGTGGTCAGTGATATATAGCCTGGCTTTGTAAAGCATATACAGAAAGTTGGCATGGGTGGTTTGTGCAGTTTTAATGTTGTTAGATGAGACAATATTTAGTGCATTGCTTGTCGGTGAGGGTTACTTGAGGTAAATATAACTAAGAGTAGCTGAGATTGTTCTAACCAGGTCTCAATAGGGTAAAACAAGTCTTAGTTGATTGCAGTTTGGGATAGGTCTGTGGTTGACCAAACAGGAGTTGAGTCATCAACATAATGCATATTTGGCTGTCTTGTGCTTATCATTTATGAACATATTAAATAGGAGGGGTACTAATATTGACCCTTGTGCCATCCTAGTTTGTGCTGGTAAGTCAATAGAGTAGAACATCTGCCATTTTATAGATTGTGTACAAAACTTAGGACACTAGAAGGCCATTTAAAGATGGTGCTGCTGCTTAGTCATAGTTATGAGAACTTGTTGAGGAGAAGTGAATGCCATGCAGTATTAAACACCTTTCAGAGGATTAGGAATATGGTGGAGAAAAAGTTCCCCATATTTCTATTTGCTTGGATGTGACTAGAAAGTGTATCAGGGTAGTTTAAGTAGCTCATGCCATCTGTTCCTAATTTAAGATTTTCTGCAAGAAAATGGTCTGTTGCTAATGTAGTGGGTTTTAGTTTGCTCGGGTATTTATTCTAATAATTGGGACTGGTTTAAATGAGCAATCATTAGTCTGATTAGTACTGTCATTTCATGTAAGAGGAAGTATAACTAGGTTCTGTACATGGATGTGAGAGGTAGTAGCTATAAAGTTCTCATTGAACTTGCAAGCTGTGGTGGCATTAGTTTTGGTCAGATGAGAATAAGGGGTAGGCTTGGTATCTGACTTTAGGCAATTGTTTATAGGTGACTAGAACAGTTTTGGACTATTAGAGTATGTTGTCTGTGCTGCTGTATAAGAGTTCTTTTTGTCTAAGAGATCTGTTTTTAGTAAGATCTCATAAATGTTGGTAATTCTGGTAATTGTTTTGGTTTTTGTATGTGATATTTATTCCAAGCACTATCCTTTGTTTTAATTAATTGTTTTATTTTTATGTTTGTCATGCCAGTAGCCTAATCAAACAGTTACACTCCTTACAGGCATACCTAAACCTTGAAAATAGTTGCCAAGAAAACATTTATTTGTACTTTTGCTAATAAGGCTTGTGCTATTAGCAACATTATTAAAAATAATTGGGATGTGTTT
Source organism: Protopterus annectens (assembly GCF_019279795.1). Lineage (NCBI taxonomy): Eukaryota > Metazoa > Chordata > Ceratodontiformes > Protopteridae > Protopterus > Protopterus annectens. The sequence goes on from NC_056729.1 coordinate 814,852,640, forward strand.
TTCCAAATATATCTTAAACTGTTTAGGAGTTGAATCAAAGTTTGTTTTTAAGAGAGGTTCTAATATTAACCACATTTTGGAAAGTTTGTTAAAAATTATTAAGAATGTAGGGTGTTCCAGTTAGATATGATTGTAAAACCAAAGCTGTTGTTTATCTAAGTCAATGCATCTCTTGTGATGCATGTTACATAGAGAAGACCAAGTGGTCTTCGAGAAAATGAATATATGAAATTGTAATGTCAAAAAGGTAATTTAAACAACACTTTTACCAGTTTTAAAATACAAAAGTCATTTTGTTTCTAAGTTGAAAATGTGCATGTTATTTGTTAATATGTTAAGGGTTGTTTCAAGATGGATTTTTAATTTGCTGTTCACTAATTGCTTAAGGGTTCTGATTGGCTGTTTCTTATTCTTGTGACAATTGATGTGTGAATAAATTTATTCAAGTTAATGAACAGAGCACTTTTGATAAAGTCCAATGTTGAGGACAAAATTGCTTAACCACACATATGTTGATTTTCATGTACTATATATTTGTTAATGTTTGTGGTTTTATTAAACTGGAATCATTTATACTACACTGCTTTTGATACATTTTCATACATTTTCATGCCATCTTCCTCCTGGCTGACTCGTCTCTCTAAGTTATCCTATTCTCTCATCTCGCTTCTATTTCTGTGAAATCCTACCTTCCTCCTAATCTCTCTCTTTATTACAACACTGCTACCCATCTTTCCTTCCTCTCTGCTTCTATCCTATACTCTTTCAAATTCTTTTCATACTTGATCAACTCTTCTCTTATTCACAGCCAGTCTAATTTATTCTGGCAGAAAACTTTTCAAAAGCTAAATGTCTATCTGTATTATTTCTTGTTTCACTCTTCTGTATCTCCTCATGCTGAAATGTATATTCAAATTGTCTATGTAAATCTTTTGTATTATTATATGTCTAATTAATTGTATGCTTTTACCGTGGAGCGTTTCTCCATGGGTCTCCACTGAAAAAGGTCGCTGTCCCAGTTGGACTAACCCGGTCAAAAAATGTCAAATAAATAAATAAATGTGCCTGTGAATCCAGGGAAGCATCCAGGAGGTGTTTTAATAAAACACAGACATTTCAATGCATTCTATCGCACATAGAGACAATAATCTTGGAGTTATACAAACAATGCCTACATCACACTGATTTTAATAAGCTCCAACATACACACAAACATACCTTTGACATATTCTTTCCTTAAACACTAGAAATCCCATTAACACCAAGTAATAAAATTAAAATAAGTAAGAAAATAAGTTTATTCTCATTTCTAATAAATGACAACTGACAGAACTATTTACACCAATAAATGACTATTACTCAAGTAGGGAGAGACAGACAAACAGCACAAAACAATAGGACTAGGCTGTAATCAGAGCATTTAGTGCTGACCAATGCTTCCTATATGCCACCCTGCATTTGCAAATTTTTTGACTATTATGACATCAGTGCAGCCCATTTCATACCCCTTCTATGGTACTCAGCACTTTTGGGAAATTAGTTATAGAGCTATAAAGAAGCACAACCATACTAGAATGGGTCACAGACAAAAAATAATTCGGAGAAGCTCCTGAAATGTGCTTCCTATTCCTGCGCTCTAGCGTTGCCTCAGTCATCAGAACTGCATACTACCAGTGTAAGCTGTATGCTGCAGAAATGAATCCATACAGACATTGCAGAAAGCACATAGCACAACATTGACTTAGTGCATGGTGTATAGCTTGTGTGGAGTGCAAAATCTTTCTGTGTTGTGTGTCCCAGTGCAACTATTACACTATGTCCATTGCATATAATGCACTGTTGAAATTTAGGGAATAGGGTGCTACCCAATGGTGCATTCTAATGCTGCATTATGCTTGTGCTCACTGCTGTTGAAAAATGACTCCAGACAGGATTAGTTATCAACTAGTAGCTTGCTTAGGAACACCTTTCTTTGTCCTAGTGATGACATAAGATTCTTCAGTATACTAAATGATCTCCTTATTAGCAAAAATTCCATTATTTTAGATTACTTTAACTATCCTTCAATAAAATAGGACACCTATATCTCCAGTGTGGGATATGTCTAAAAATTCCTACATTTTATAAGCAAAAACTCTACTGAGCAGTTAGTACACAAACCTTCTAAAGGAAAATGCATTCTTAATGTAATTTTCACAAATATGGTCACCTCTTGCACTATTCCTCTGGTGTTTCTTTTCCCCAAGTCTGACCACAGTCTTGCGGCCTTTTCCTTTAAACTCCTAAAAGCTCTTACAGCAAACAACAATGAATTTAGAGACTAGAAATATGTTCCTCAGCTTACTGTATGATCAAATATCAGAATTCACTTATGACTGCACCACCTAACTTTGATACAAAAGTTAGCTTCACTAAGAAATTCTACACTCTTTTAGAAAAATGTATAGAATTAGCAGCCCCCATCAGAACTAAATATCATGGAAAATTCAAAAATAACCTCCCCCCCAGGTGGTGAACAAAAGCCATAAATAAACTCTACAATAAAAGAAAGAAATTCTTTTTTTTTTTTTTTTGCAGTGGTGCAGTGATTAACGTTGTTGCCTCACAGCAAGAGGTTTTCTGGTTCGATTCTTGGCTAGGGTGCCTTCTGTGTGGAGTCTGCATGTCCTCCCTGCATTCACCTAGGTTTCCTCCAGCCACTTCAGTTTCCTCCCACATTCCAAAGACATGCATCTGGAGCTGTTTCTCCACAGGCCTCTGATGAAAATAGGCTCTGTCCTAGACAGACTTTTCCAGTAAACAAATGTTAAATTAAATAAACTCCTTAAATTATATACCAGATTCAAAACTGTATTCGAGGAAAATATCAAAAGCATTAAAAAAGTAAAATTGAAAAACACTATCGGGTCCAGTGAAAGAGCCCATGAGAGCGTAGGCTGGTTCTGAAGCCAAAGATAATTACAGGCCTTTATTTAGCTATGTTAGAAAAATAACAAACAATATCCTCCATTCTTCATGATAATCGTCAATCCCCTGTTTCTCATTTTCTGCATAGTGTCAGGATGTTGTGTTAATTGTAGCCAACTCTCTTGAGTCAATACCACTCTCCTACCTTCTTCAACAGTTATGCCTGACTGATGCAGGTCTTCTAACCAATCCATCCATCTCATCTCTTTGCTGGATGCCCTTGTTTCCTATTACTGACTTCCTGTCTCTTCCAAATCTTCCTCATCATACCGCCTTCTGCTTTTCTGCACGTGCCCAAAACAGTGTAATCTGTTGTCTTTGACTTTCTCTGCAGTTTGAACTGCTTTGGCTTCTGATCTGCTGTCCTAATTTCTTTGTCTGTCTCATAGTCTGTATACCACCAGCCATTTCAGGCACTCCATCTCCATCACATGTAGCTTCTAGAGATGCACTGCCTTTACTACCCAGGTTTCAGTACTATAGAGCAATAGTGGTCACATCACTGTTTCATACAACTTGCTTTTCAGTTTTTTTGTCAAACTTCTGACATACATTATCCCTGACACTCCGTTCCAGGTTGCTGCAGCAACTCTAATTCTAGGTTTGGCCTCCTCATTCAGACTTCCCTTCTCCTCAAACAACCCTCCCAGATACTTGAAGCTGTTAATCTGTTCCACTGTTTTCCCTTCTATCTCAATTCTCAGCTTCTTCTGATTTCCCCTATTTGATGTTGTTACAACAGTCCTGTCTGAACTCAGTTTCAGCCCAATATGCCTTCAGTTTGCCTGCCATTCCTTATCCTTTGAGGCATTTCTTGCTGAGAATTTGCCTGTAATGCCACACCATCTGCATTCAGTAGCTGTGTTGATCTTTCCCCTTCTGGTCTGTTAATTAATGTAATCCATCACCAGTATGAACAGCAGTTATCTCAGTGCTGAACCCTAATGCATATCCACTCCCATGGGGATCCCAACTGTGAAAGTGAACACTGTTCACACTTGAGTTATTAGGTCCTTGTACATAGTCAGCACTAATTCTACCAATGTTTCTGGGAGATGGAACAACTGCTGGACTGCCTAAATCAAAATTTTTGGCACCTCATCATATGTTTTCTCCAAGTTTAGAAATGCTCAATTTGACTCTTTACTCATATTTACCTTCTTCTCAACTATCTTTCTCATTGCAAACATTGGGATGGTTGTGTTGCAATCTGATCAAAATCCCAACTGCTCATCTCCCATCTTACCTTCTTCTACTCTTCATATTCATTTATAAATCATCATCTACAGAACATTCATACAGTGTGACAGCAGTCTGCTATCTCTGTACTGCCCAGAGTTGTGGATGTCCTGTTTGTTCTTGTACAGTGGCAGACATATGCTTTTTTCTCCAGTAATCTATGATACAGCTCTCTCTCTCTCTCTCCCCAAAGTTCTGTGCATACCCCCAGGAGCCATTTTTCCCATTTCAACCAACATCTTGATCATATCTGCTGTGACCTAACTTGAGCTTGCTGCTTTACCTGGCTTCATTTTCTTTAGTGCTGCTGTTACTTCTTCTATAGTGGGATCCTCATCTTCACCCATTCTTGGCTGTGTTTGAGGCAGTATAGATTCTGTGGAGATTTCTTCATTCAAAAATTGCTGGAAGTACTCGTTCCACCTGCCTTTGATTTCCTGTAGACTGGTGAGCAAGTTGTTGCTGGCATGCCTTAAAGGGTGTCTACCTATTTTCTTTATTTTTCTGTCTTTGCCTTGCAAACTGGTAGATTTCCTTTGTGCCACCTACTGAGTCACTGCTCAGTAGCTCGTAGAGTGTCTCTAATGTTTGCTCTTTGCTACTGCAGTTCTTCTCTTAGCCTCTTTATTAGCCAACAAGTATGCCTTCTTAGCTTGGTCCATCTTTTCTTTCCCCTACACTCTTCCTTTCTTTTAATGATTTCCTGGACTTCTGCATTCCACCACGAACTCTCTTTATGTATCTTGCTTCCATACCTGGTTTGGACATGTATCTTTCCGGTAGTCCTCACACATGCTGTTTTGAGGCACTGCCATTCTTCTTCACTCACTTTCTTCCTCATCTTTTTGAGTGGCTAGTGCCTTCAATAATTTCTTGATCTGTTGTGCTTTCACTCCAGACAACTTTTAGGTCTTCAACCTAGTCTCTGCTGACCTTAGAGCCTTCTCTGACCACTGCTTGCAGTTGATTGTGACAACCAGTGGATTATGCCCTTGGCTGACTGTTTCAATGGAGATGAGTTTGCACTCACTGATTCAACACCAATGCTCTTTTATTACCAGAAGGAATTCTGCCTGAGTTGCATGTTGGTCATTGTTGTATGTGATCTTGTGATTGTCTCTCTGGCTCTTGCTGAGCCATGTGTTTGCTAGTATCAAACCATTTACCAGACAAAAGTGTAGAATGACCTCTCCTTTTTTATTCCTGTTGCCACACCCATGTGGCCCCAGGCAGCCCTTATTTCCTGTTCTGCCTCTATTGATATGTGCATTCAGGTCACCCATTATCAACACAAATTCATGTTGTCCCGGTTTAGCTAGTATGTACTGCAACTGCTTTCTGAATGCATTTTTTTGCTCACTATCACAAACCTGCTATGGGGCATAGGCTGAGATTATGAATAGTCTGTTATGCTTACGCTGGAATTGGATTGCCTTACCTGTCAACCTCTTAGTGTGAGAAATCTGGACAAAGCATTACATAATGGGGTACAAAGGCCCAAAAATAGGAACAGATTTTAAATGTTGCTCTCATAAACTTAAAAAGTTGCTTGAAAAACAGGATATATCTTAGCCTGTATTTTTTTGAAGGACAGGAAGTCTAAAACTTAAACGTATACCATTATTTAGTGACTTCAGTCCTCAGATCATCCCAGTGATTTGCCAGAAAAACACAGATTTTATGAGGAACAGACCAAAAATATGAAGCAACAGCCTGGACATATTGCGAAACTCTGGATAGTTGAAAGGTATGCATGAGTCTATCATTAATTCTAATAAATTCCCTCACTGTCTTCTGAAGCTTCTCCCTCACCACACTTTACACGTCTTTTCTAATCTGTCCTCATCCTGAGTAGTACTGTCTTTATCCTAAGCCAAGTGGCTTTCCTGCTTTGTCTTCTGGTTACATAGGAAGTCCAGCCTCCTCCTTATCAACAAGTCACCAACTTCTAAGCTGCATCTTGCCAGTGCATGTACACTGAGTGTAGGAATCCTTAGTTCAAATTTGGCAGTTTGATTGGCTTTCCATCCAGCTTTCACTCACTATGTGCAGTATGTACTGTCTATATACTATGATGAAGGGAGGATATGTCTACCAAACATGATGACGCTGCACTGTTTAACAATTAATTTGACCTTAGTTTTAGTACACCAAGAGGTTATTAGGGAGAATTCATTCTACTGGGTGTGATTGTCAGAGCGGTGTTTAACAACAATCCCCAGTTCTCATTCATCTGTAGACTTTTTTACCAGAAGTTTGGGCTCTCTGTTTGGAAATGTGAGAAGGCCAAAAATATGAAGTCTCAGTACTGAGCCTCTAATGACACACAGCTGATTACTTTTATACTTTCTGATGTGGTTCCTGCAAGATGTATGGGTTCTGTCTTCCAGTCCATTTGTTATCCACCACACTGCATATGAGTCAATTTTTAAATCATTTAGCTTCAGAATGAGGCCAGCATGGGGAGTGGTGTTGAAGGCCTTGGTTGAGATAAGATGCTTCATGCGTACCCCATGGCCATCATCTATAGCCTCTATAACCATTTTGAGGAAGATTTCAAGATTCAGTAGATCTAATTTCCCCTTCATAAACCAAAAATTCTGGGGCTCAAATTAATTAAGCTTCTTTATATTGTAGTATGTGAGATCAGTTATAATACATTCATGGCTGTGCAGATGAGGCTTGCAAGATTGGTAGGTCTGTAATTATCTGGGTCATCATGACTGCACACTGCCTCTCATCAGGGATGAAATCAATAGGTAAAATTAGGTTAAACAGTTTAAGCTGTTGGTCTGCAGAGACATGTTTAATGCTATTATTTAAGCAACCAGGTATATTTTTGTGTCCCATGGAAGAAGTCCTTTTGGTCTTGGATAACACTTTCAGTAAATGATGGGGGAGTGAGGGATTTAGGTATTTCAGGGTTTTGGATAGAATTGAAGGAGAGACGAAGGTGGCACTGAATTTGTTTGCAACAAAACTAACAACTACTAGATCAGAATAAGATGTGTAATTGTGAATAAGATCAGAGCAATGGCGGACACACACTGGCACATGCACTCCTCCCACCATTAGCATGTTTCCCTGGTGTAGGTCAGAATAGGCCAGGTCCTTAACTCATTTATCTACATTTGGTAGACATCTCCTCCCTTCACCATACTGTATAGAAAAAACACTAAAGTAATGCAAAAATGTAGTCAGGGACATTAGAATGTGAGTTGATAATTCTCTTTCTTTTGACTATCTGATAATGGCTGTCAGTAATGGCACAAAGTACACGGTTAGATCCCAACCTCTTTCCCATGCCTCTATGGAGTTTGCATGCTCTCTCTGTGTCTGTGTGGGGTTTCTCCCACCTTCCCTAAACATGTTGACTATTTCTTCCTCAAACTCACCCAAGAATGGAGTTGTGGTTAGCAGCACAGAATCTAGATGATACCCTATAGTGGAAAGAGATGCATAGACAAACCACATTGGGCATCAGCTGTGAGGCACAGTATCCTTTAAATAGGAGAACATGGATCACATAATGTATGTGCCATGTTAGGGTTAGCCACTTGATGGTGTAAAAATCGGCACTAGGTGATTTGGTTGTCTTGACTAATTTCACTAAAATGGGAATGGATATTTGCTGATGATAAGTGGGTTAAGGACCTGATCTACTTTGACCCATGCCAGGCACCCATGCTGATGGTGGGAGGGGTGCATGTGTGTACTCATCATAAAGTCCAGCAGCCCTGGGTCAATAAGGTACTGACTGGCCAGTGTCCACTTGCCCAGCATGGCTACTTGGGATACCTCTGCTGATCTTGGCCGTTTAAACAGATGGCAGCGGTGCACACATGGGATCATGCCGAAAATAAGGAAAAAAGGGGAAAAAGCAATGTTTACAGAAATCTACATTTTGCCATTATAGTCTATGCCATGCAGAACGAAAACTATACCAGGGATAAAGGTTGTTAAGAGGAAAGGCTCCATGTATGTGCAGTAACTCAGGAGTAAGGCAGTGGTGTATGCAAATGAGGGGATTTATACTGAATCACACATTTCTTCTAAGTGTCAGACTGCACATTACCATGTAGGTGCTCTAACACCTCAGTGTAGACAGGAGGAGCAGCTAACATGAGAAGAGTATGTGTCATGCTTGCTGTAAGCACAATAGAGCTCATTGGCCCATGTTTGCCCTTAGCTAAGCACAGCTAAGGAGGGGGGGGGTGCCTGAGGCTGTATTTTCCTATTCCATGAAATGCAGAGCATGTTCACATCCAGGGAGGTCCAGTTCTGCTTAAAAGTGTTTACCTTAGCTAAATGGGTGTGTGCGGCATGCACCGAGCCTAACATAAAACAAAAAATGAATAAATAAAACACAGGGGATACTAGGACTGTTTACATCTGAGCACCAGGAATACACGGTGCGCATCAAGGCTTAAATGGGAAGGAAATGGGAAGGGGAAACTGCAGAAGGAAGGCAATCAAGGAGAAGAAGCATAGCTGGCAGGTGGAATGTATCAGAATCAGCCAATTACACAGGCAGCAGCTCAGCACACACTATAAACTACGCAAACACCTTTCAGTCTGTTTTTTTCCCACACACTCTACACCACTGGTGTACACATTCGGGGGAATTTTAAACTGACAAATCTAACAAAACATGTTAGGGGCTGCTGCTGCTCTGATCTATCCAGAGACTGAGGGTGGTGAGGAGGATAATGTTGGCAACCAACTCAGACCAAGGAGGAGGAGAAGAGTGTTCAGACCCAGGGTAATCTACCAGGGGATACATGCTCTGGAGATAGTAGAGTGATACAGGTTGGACAGGGACATACTTCAGCAACTTGTTGAGCTGTGCCAGAATCACCTCAGACCCAGAACCAACAGAGAGGAACCCATCCAAGTCGATAGCAAGGTATACGTAGCCTTAAGAATACTAGCTACAGGTACTTTCCAAAGACCAACTGGGAATACCATGGGGGTCTCACAGGCACCTGCATCAAGGATACTTGACCAGTTCCTGGATGCCATGTGGCTGCATGCTGCTGAGCACAATTACTTCCCCAGCACAAGTGAGGAGAGGACTAGCAATATGCGTTTCTTCCACTGTGTAGCATAATACAGCTTTGGCCGGCTAACATCTACCTGAAATCAGCTGGGTGTATAAATGAATTTAAGTGCACTTTTATATGCTCCTTTACATATAGTACTGTATTTAATTTATTTATTTGTGTTTTTCACTAAATATTAACTAAACTGAAGTTGTGGCTGTCTCTCTACAGAGTACTTTTTAGAATGTCTGTGTAGCCATTAATAGCAGTAGGGGGTAGTTTCAACTGATCACTGACATTCAGATTTGCCTTATATAAATGGTACCTTTTGAGTTATCTCTGCATAACATCAGAGCTTTGGCCAGCTAACATCTACCTGAAATCATCTGGAAGTATAAGTGAATTTAAGTACACTTTTACCTGCTCTTTTGCATATAGCACTGTCATTTTTTTTGTGTTTATCACTGAATATTAACTAGACTGAAGTTGTGGCTGTCACTCTATAGAGTACTTTTTAAAATTTCTGTGTAGCAATTGATAGCAGTGGGGTTGTAGTTTCAGTTCATCACTAACATTCTGACTTGCCTTATATAAGTGGTACATTTTGAGTTATCTGCTTAATATCAGAGGTTTGGCCGGCTAACATCTACATGAAATCAGCTGGACATATAAGTGAATTTAAGTTCACTTTTATCTGCTCTTTTGCATATACTACTGTATTTAATTTATGTATTTGTCTTTTTCACTGAATATTAACTCAACTGAAGTTGTGGCTGTCTCTCAACAGAGTATTTTGTAGAATTTATGTGTAGCAATTGATAGCAGTGGGGGATAGTTTCAGCTCATCACTCACATTCTGTCTTGCCTTATATAAGTGGTACATTTTGAGTTATCTCTGTTTAATATTAGAGATTTGGCCAGCTAACATCTACTTGAAATCAGCTGGATGTATAAGTGCATTTAAGTACAGTTTTGTCTGCTCTTTTGCATATGGTACTATATTTAATTTATTTATTTGTGTTTTTCACTGAATATTAACTCAACTGAAGTTGTGGTTGTCTCTCTACAGAGTACTTTTTAGAATTTCTGTGTAGCCATTAAAAGCAGTGGGGGGAAGTTTCAGCTCATGCCTCACATTCTGTCATCCCTTAAATAAGTGGTACATTTTAAGTTATATTCGCTTAATATCAGAGCTTTGGCCGGCTAACATCTACCTGAAATCAGCTGGATGTAAAAGTGAATTTAAGTACACTTGTATCTGCTCTTTTGCATATAGTACTGTATTTAATTTATTTATTTGTGTTTTGCACTGAATATTAACTCAACTGAAGTTGAAGCTGTCTCTCTACAGAGAACTTTCTTAGAATTTCTGTGTTGCCATTGATTGCAGTGAGGGGTAATTTCAGCTCATCACTGACATTATGTCTTGCATTATATAAGTGGTACATTTTGAGTTATCTCTGTTTAATATCAGAGCTTTGGCCGGCTAACATCTGCCTGAAATCAGCTGGACATATAAGTGAAATTAAGTACACTTTTATCTGCTTTTTTTGCATATAGTACTGTATTTAATTTATTTATTTGTGTTTTTATACTGAATATTAACTCAACTGAAGTTGTGGCTGTCTCTCAACAGAGTACTTTTTACAATTTCTCTGTAGCCATTGTTAGCAGTGGGGGGTAGTTTCAGCTCATCACTGACATTCTGTCTTGCCTTATATAAGTGGTACATTTTGAGTTATCTCTGCTTAATATCAGAGCTTAGGCCAGCTAACATCTACTTGAAATCAGCTGGATGTATAAGTGAATTTAAGAAGACTTTTATCTGCCCTTTTAAATATAGTACTGTATTCAATTTATTTATTTGTGTTTTTCATTGAATATTATCTCAATTGAAGTTTTGGCCATCTCTCTACAGAGTACTTTTTAGAATTTCGGTGCAGCCATTGATAGCAGTGGGGGTAGTTTCAGCTCATCACTAACATTCTGTCTTGCCTTATATAAGTTGTACATTTTCAGTTATCTATGCTTAATATCTCAGCTTTGGCCAGCTAACATCTATCTGAAATCAGCCGGACATATAAGTCAAATTAAGAACACTTTTATCTGCTTTTTTGCATATAGTACTGTATTTAATTTATTTGTGTTTTTCACTGAATATTAACCAAACGGAAGTTGTGGCTGTCTCTCTACAGAGTACTTTTTAGAATTTCTGTGTAGCCATTGAAAGCAGAGGGGGGTAGTTTCAGCTCAACACTGACAATCTGTCTTGCCTTATATAAGTTGTACATTTTGAGTTACCTCTGCTTAATATCAGAGCTTTGACTGGCTAACATCTATCTGAAATCAGCTGGACGTACAAGTAAATGTAAGTACACTTTTGTCTGCTCTATTTGCATATAGTACTGTATTTATTTTATTTATTTGTGTTTTTCACTGAATATTAACTCAACTGAAGTTGTGGCTGTATCTATACAGAGTACTTTTTAGAATTTTGGTGTAGTCATTGATAGCAGTTGTGGGTAGTTTCAGTTCATCACTGAAATTCTGTTTTGCCTTATATAAGTGGTACAGTTTGAGTTATCTCTACTTAATATCAGGGCATTGGCCAGCTAACATCTACCTGAAATCACCTAGATGTATAAGTGAATTTAAGTACACTTTTATCTCCTCTTTTGCATATAGTACTGTATTTAATTTATTTGTGTTTTTCAATGAATATTACTTCAACTGAAGTTGTGGCTGTCTCTCTACAGAGTACTTTTTAGAATTTCTGGGTAGCCATTGATAGCAGTGGGGGGGGGGTAGATTCAGCTCATCACTGACATTCTGTCTTGTCTTATATAAGTGGTACATTTTGAGTTATCTCTGCTTAATATTAGAGCTTTGGCCAGCTAACATCTACCTGAAATCAGCTGGATGTATAAGTGAATTGAAGTACACTTGTATCTGCTCTTTTGCATATAGAACTGTATTTTATTTATTTATTTGTGTTATTCCCTGAATATAAACTCAACAGAAGTTGTGGCTGTCTCTCTACAGAGTACTTTTTAGAATTTCTCTGTAGCCAATGATAGCAGTGGGAGGTATTTCCAGCTCATCACTGATATTCTGTCTTTCCTTTTATAATTGGTACATTTTGAGTTATCTCTGCTTAATATCAGGGCTTTGGCCAGCTAACATCTATCTGAAATCAACTGGATGTATAAGTGAATTTAAGTACACTTTTATCTGCTCTTTTGCATATAGTACTGTATTTAATTTATTTGTGTATTTCACTGAATATTAACTCAACTGAAGTTGTGGCTGTCTCTCTACAGAGTACTTTTTAGAATTTCTGTGTAGCCATTTATAGCAGTGGGGGGTAGTTTCAGCTCATCACTGATATTCTGTCTTGCCTTATATAAGTGGTACATTTTGAGTTATCTATGCTTAATATCTGAGCTTTGGCCAGCTAACATCTACCTGAAATCAGCTGACATAGAAATGAAATTAAGTACACGTTTATCTGTTTTTTGCATATAGTACAGTATTTAATTTATTTATTTGAGTTTTTCACTGAATATTAACTCAACTGAAGTTGTGAGTGTCTCTCTACAGAGTACTGTTTAGAACTTCTCTGTAGCCATTGCCAGCAGTGGGAGGTAGTTTCAGCTCATCACTGACATTCTGTCTTGCCTTAAATAAGTGGTACATTTTGAGTTATCTCTGCTTAATATCAAAGCTTTGGCTGGCTAACATCTACCCGAAATCAACTGGACGTACAAGTAAATTTAAGTACATTTTTATCTGCTCTTTTGCATATAGTACTGTATTTTATTTATTTATTTGTGTTTTTCACTGAATATTAACTCAACTGAAGTTGTGGCTGTCTCTACAGATTACTTTTTAGAATTTCTGTGTAGCCCATGATAGCAGTGGGGATTAGTTTCAGCTCATCACTGACATTCTGTCTTGCCCTATATAAGGGGTACATTTTGAGTTATCTCTGCTTAATATCAGAGCTTTGGCCAGCTAACATCTACCTGAAATCAGCTGGACGTATAAGTGAATTTAAACACACTTTTACCTGCTTGTTTTGCATATAGTACTGTATTTAATTTATGTATTTGTGTTTTTCACTGAATATTAACTCAACTGAAGTTGTGGCTGTCTCTCTACAGAATACTTTTCAGAATTTCTGTATAGCCATTGATAGCAGTGGGGGGGTAGTTTCAGCTCATCATTGCCATTCTGTCTTTCCTTATATAAGTAGTACATTTTGAGTTATCTATGCTTAATATCTGAGCTTTGGTCAGCTAACATCTACCTGAAATCAGCTGGACATATAAGTGAAATTAAGTACACTTATATTTGCTTTTTTTCATATAGTACTGAATTTAATTTATTTATTTGTGTTTTTCACTGAATATTAATTCAACTGAAGTTGTGGCTGTCTCTCTACAGAGTAGTTTTTAAAACTTCTCTGTAGCCATTATTAGCAGTGGGTGGTAATTTCAGCTCATCACTGACATTCTTTCTTGCCTTATATAATTGTTACATTTTGACTTATCTCTGCTTCATATCACAACTTTCACGGGCTAAAATCTGCCTGAAATCAGCTGGACTTATAAGTGAATGTAAGTACACTTTTATCTGCTTTTTTGCATATAGTACTGTATTTAATGTATTTATTTGCGTTTTTTACTGAATATTAACTCGACTGAAGTTGTGGCTGTCTCTCTACAGAGTACTTTTTAGAATTTCTGTGTAGCCATTGAAAGCAGTGGGGGGTAGTTTCAGCTCATCACTGACATTCTGTCTTGCCTTATATAAGTGGTACATTTTGAGTTATCTCTGCGTAATACCTGAGCTTTGGTCAGCTAACATCTACGTAAAATCAGCTGGACATATAAGTGAAATTAAGTACACTTATATCTTCTCTTTTGTATATAGTACTGTATTTAATTTGTTTACTTGTGTTTTTCACTGAATATTATCTCAACTGAAGTTGTGGCTGTCTCCCTACAGAGTACTTTTTAGAATTTTGGTGTAGCCATTGATAGCAGTGGAGGGTTGATTTCATCTCATCACTGACATTCTGTCTTGCCTTGTATAAGTGGTACATTTTGAGTTATCTCTGCTTCATATCAGAGCTTTCACCAGCTATAATCTGCCTGAAATCAGCTGGACTTATAAGTGAATGGAAGTACACTTTTATCTGCTTTTTTTGCATATAGTACTGTATTTAATTTATTTATTTGTGTTTTTCACTGAATAATAACTCAACTGAAGTTGTGGCTGTCTCTCTACAGAGTACTTTTTAGAATTTCTGTGTAGCCATTGAAAGCAGTGGGGGGGGGAGTTTCAGCTCATCACTGACATTATGTCTTGCCTTATATAAGTGGTACATTTTGAGTTATCTCTGCTTAATATCAGATCTTTGGCTGGCTAACATCTGCCTGAAGTCAGCTGGACATATAAGTGAATTTTAAGTACACTTTTATCTGCTCTTTTGCATACAGTACTTTATTCATTTTATTTATTTCTGTTTTTCACTGAATATTAACTTAACTGAAGTTGTAGCTGTCTCTCTACAAAGTACTTTTTATAATTTCTGTATAGCCATTGATAGCAGTTGTGGGTAGTTTCAGCTCATCACTGACATTCTGTCTTTCCCTATATAAGTGGTACATTTTGAGTAATCTCTGCTTAATATTAAAGCTTTGGCCAGCTAATATCTATCTGAAATCAACTGGATGTATAAGTGAACTTAAGTGCACTTTTATCTGCTCTTTTGCATATAGTACTGCATTTAATTTAATTGTGTTTTTCACTGAATATTAACTCAACTGAAGTTGTGGCTGTCTCTCTACAGAGTACTTTTTTAGAATTTCTGTGTAGCTATTGATAGCAGTGGGTGTTAGTTTCAGCTCATCACTGACATTCTGTCTTGCCTTATATAAGTTGTACATTTTGAGTTATCTCTTCTTAATATCAGAGCTTTGACCAGCTAATATCTACTTGAAATCAGCTGGATGTACAAGTGAATTTAAGAAGACTTTTATCTGCTCTTTTGCATATAGTACTGTATTCACTTTATTTATTTGTGTTTTTCATTGAATATTATCTGCACTGAAGTTTTGGCCATCTCTCTACAGAGCACTTTTTAGAATTTCAGTGCAGCCATTGATAGCAGTGGGGGTAGTTTCAGCTCATCACTACCATTCGGTCTTGCCTTATATAAGTTGAACATTTTGAGTTATCTATGCTTAATATCTCAGCTTTGGCCAGCTAACATCTGTCTGAAATCAGCTGGACATATAAGTCAAATTAAGTACACTTTTATCTGCGTTTTTGCATATAGTACTGTATTTAATTTGTGTTTTTCACTGAATATTAACTCAACTGAAGTTGTGGCTGTCTCTCTACAGAGTACTTTTTAGAATTTCTGTGTAGCCATTGAAAGCAGTGGTGGGTAGTTTCAGCTCAACACTGACAATATGTCTTGCCTTATATAAGTGGTACATTTTGAGTTACCTCTGCTTAATATCAGATCTTTGACTGGCTAACATCTATCTGAAATCAGCTGGACATACAAGTAAATTTAAGTACACTTTTGCCTGCTGTTTTGCATATAGTACTGTATTTATTTTATTTATTTGTGTTTTTCACTGAATATTATCTCAACTGACGTTGTGGCTGTCTCTCTACAGAGTACTTTTTAGAATTTTGGTGTAGCTATTAATAGCAGTGGAGGGTCATTTCAGCTCATCACTGACATTATGTCTTGCCCTATATAAGATGTACATTGTGAGTTATCATTGCTTCATATCAGTGCTTTCACCAGCTAAAATCTGCTTGAAATCAGCTGGACTTATAAGTGAATGGAAGTACAATTTTATCTGCTTTTTTGCATATAGTACTGTATTTAATTTATTTATTTGTGTTTTTCACTGAATATTAACTCAACTGAAGTTGTGGCTGTCTCTCTACAGAGTACTTTTTAGAATTTCTGTGTAGCCATTTAAAGCAGTGGGGGGGGGGAGTTTCAGCTCATCACTGACATTATGTCTTGCCTTATATAATGGTACATTTTGAGTTATCTCTGCTTCATATCAGAGCTTTGGCTGGCTAACATCTGCCTGAAGTCAGCTGGACATATAAGTGCATTTTAAGTACACTTTTATCTGCTCTTTCGCATATAGTACTTTATTTATTTTATTTATTTCTGTTTTTCACTGAATATTAACTTAACTGAAGTTGTGGCTGTCTCTCTACAAAGTACTTTTTATAATTTCTATGTAGCCATTGATAGCAGTTGGGGGTAGTTTCAGCTCATCACTGACATTCTGTCTTGCCTTATATAAGTGGTACATTTTGAGTAATCTCTGCTTAATATCAAAGCTTTGCCCAGCTAATATCTATCTGAAATCAACTGGATGTATAAGTGAACTTAAGTGCACTTTTATCTGCTCTTTTGCATACAGTACTGCATTTAATTTACTTGTGTTTTTCACTGAATATTAACTCAACTGAAGTTGTGGCTGTCTCTCTACAGAGTACTTTTTGGAATTTTGTGTAGCCATTTATAGAAGTGGGGGGTAGTTTAAGCTCATCACTGATATTCTGTCTTGCCTTATATAAGTGGTACATTTTGAGTTATCTCTGCTTAATACCAGAGCTTTGGCTGGCTAACATCTACCTGAAATCAGCTGGATGTATAAGAGCATTTAAGAAGACTTTTATCTGCTCTTTTGCATAGAGTACTGAATTTAATTTATTTATTTGTGTTTTTCACTGAATATTAACTCAACTGAAGTTGTGGCTGTCTCTCTACAGAGTACTTTTTAGAATTTCTGTGTAGCCATTGATAGCAGTGGGTGTAAGTTTCAGCTCATTACCGACATTCTGTCTTGCCCTATATAAGTTGTACATTTTGAGTTATCTCTGTTTAATATCAGAGCTTTGGCCAGCTAACATCGACTTGAAATCAGCTGAATGTATATATGAATTTAAGAAGACTTTTATTTGCTTTTTTGTATATAGTACTGTATTTAATTTATTTATTTCTGCTTTTCACTGAATATTAACTCAGCTGAAGTAGTGGCTGTCTCTCTGCAGAGTACTTTTTAGAATTTCTGTGTAGCCATTGAAGTAAAGGGGGGTAGTTTCAGCTCATCACTGACATTTTGTCTTGCCTTATATAAGTGGTACATTTTGAGTTATCTCTGCTTAATATCAGAGCTTTGGCTGGCTAACATCTACGTGAATTCAGCTGGACATACTGAAGTTGTGGCTGTCTCTCTACAATGTCCCTTTTAGAATTTCTATGTTGCCATTGATAGCAGTGGGGGATAGTTTCAGCTCATCACTGACATTCTGTCTTGCGTTATATAAGTGGTACATTTTTAGTTATCTCTGCTTCATATCAGAGCTTTCACTGGCTAACATCTGCCTGAAATCAGCTGGACTTATAAGTGAATGGAAGTACACTTTTATCTGTTTTTTGCATATAGTACTGTATTTAATTTATGTATTTGTCTTTTTCACTGAATATTAACTCAACTGAAGTTGTGGCGGTCTCTCTACAGAGTACTTTTTAGAATTTCTGTGCAGCCATTGATAGCAGTTGGGGGTAGTTTCAGCTCATCACTGACATTATGACTTGCCCTATATAAGTGGTACATTTTGAGTTATCTCTGCTTAATATCAGGGCTTTGGCCAGCAAACATCTATCTGAAATCAACTGGACATATAAGTGAGTTTAAGCACACTTTTACATGCTTGTTTTGCATATAGTACTGTATTTAATTTATGTATTTGTGTTTTTCACTGAATATTTACTCAACTGAAGTTGGGGCTGTCTCGCTACAGAAAACTTTTTAGAATTTCTGTATAGCCATTGATAGCAGTGGGGGGGGGTAGTTTCAGCTCATCATTGACATTCTGTCTTTCCTTATATAAGTAGTACATTTTGAGTTATCTATGCTTAATATCTGAGCTTTGGTCAGCTAACATCTACCTGAAATCAGCTGGACATATAAGTGAAATTAAGTACACTTATATTTGCTTTTTTTCATATACTACTGTATTTAATTTATTTATTTGTGTTTTTCACTGAATATTAATTCAACTGAAGTTGTGGCTGTCTCTCTACAGAGTAGTTTTTAAAACTTCTCTGTAGCCATTATTAGCAGTGGGTGGTAATTTCAGCTCATCACTGACATTCTTTCTTGCCTTATATAATTGGTACATTTTGAGTTATCTCTGCTTCATATCACAACTTTCACGGGCTAAAATCTGCCTGAAATCAGCTGGACTTATAAGTGAATGTAAGTACACTTTTATCTGCTTTTTTGCATATAGTACTGTATTTAATGTATTTATTTGCATTTTTTACTGAATATTAACTCGACTGAAGTTGTGGCTGTCTCTCTACAGAGTACTTTTTAGAATTTCTGTGTAGCCATTGAAAGCAGTGGGGGGTAGTTTCAGCTCATCACTGACATTCTGTCTTGCCTTATATAAGTGGTACATTTTGAGTTATCTCTGCGTAATACCTGAGCTTTGGTCAGCTAACATCTACCTGAAATTAGCTGGACATATAAGTGAAATTAAGTACACTTATATCTGCTCTTTTGTATATAGTACTGTATTTAATTTGTTTATTTGTGTTTTTCACTGAATATTATCTCAACTGAAGTTGTGGCTGTCTCTCTACATAGTACTTTTTAGAATTTTGGTGTAGCCATTAATAGCAGTGGAGGGTCGTTTCAGCTCATCACTGACATTCTGTCTTGCCTTATATAAGTGTTACATTTTGAGTTATCTCTGCTTCATATCAGAGCTTTCACCAGCTAACATCTGCCTGAAATCAGCTGGACTTATAAGTGAATGGAAGTACACTTTTATCTGCTTTTCTGCATATAGTAATGTATTTAATTTATTTATTTGTGTTTTTCACTGAATAATAACTCAACTGAAGTTGTGGCTGTCTCTCTACAGAGTACTTTTTAGAATTTGTGTGAAGCCATTGAAAGCAGTGGGGGGGGGGGGAGTTTCAGCTCATCACTGACATTATGTCTTGCCTTATATAAGTGGTACATTTTGAGTTATCTCTGCTTAATATCAGATCTTTGGCTGGCTAACATCTGCCTGAAGTCAGTTGGACATATAGGTGAATTTTAAGTACACTTTTATCTGCTCTTTTGCATATAGTAATTTATTCATTTTATTTATTTCTGTTTTTCACTGAATATTAACTTAAATGAAGTTGTAGCTGTCTCTCTACAAAGTACTTTTTATAATTTCTGTATAGCCATTGATAGCAGTTGTGGGTAGTTTCAGCTCATCACTGACATTCTGTCTTTCCTTATATAAGTGGTACATTTTGAGTAATCTCTGCTTAATATCAAAGCTTTGGCCAGCTAATATCTATCTGAAATCAACTGGATGTATAAGTGAACTTAAGTGCACTTTTATCTGCTCTTTTGCATATAGTACTGCATTTAATTTAATTGTGTTTTTCACTGAATATTAACTCAACTGAAGTTGCGGCTGTCTCTCTACAGAGTACTTTTTAGAATTTTGAGTAGCAATTTATAGCAGTGGGGGGTAGTTTAAGCTCATCACTGATAATCTGTCTTGCCTTATATAAGTGGTACATTTTGAGTTATCTCTGCTTAATACCAGAGCTTTGGTGGTCT